>NW_015505687.1:148069-158207 GCF_001515645.1 Sinocyclocheilus grahami
GGGGGGGGGGGGGGGGTAATCTAATAAGCATGCTAATGTCATACAGTATATTAAATTATTAAAAATTTTAAGATGCCGTAACATCTACAAGACAACGTTTCCTTCTCCATAAATGGGTTCCTAAGGGATCTAATACAACTCATAAACATCTGATAATCTACTGTTGCTGTGGGCCATAAAATGCCACATCAAAGGGTTTTGTTCTTGTCGCATTATTATGGACCGGGTGAGAGGGAAAGCATTGCAGAGTTTATCAAATAACCCCTGGGCACAGATCTATCGTCATTTTACAGATGATCTCACTGAGGACAAGGACAAGTCTTCAAAAGCCCAAAAGCCAGAATATTAAGGGGGTTAAAGGGGAATCTGTTATGAGACTGGATGACATTGTTTAACTTTTCAGTTTAATTTACATGCTGAAATCTGATGGCCAATGGAGTATACGTTATAAAACACAGACACTATTGACCCTGGCTCTTCAGACAATAACCACACTCCACGAATTTAAGTCTAAACTCAAAGTCTATATGTTCAACCAATATTACCTGTTATAATGTCATACTACTTGTTTCACTTCTGTTTCAGTTTTTATAACCATTTCTTACAATGTTTAAGTTGTTGTTTTTTTAGCATGTGTGTTTGGCAGTGTTATTTTTTAGGATTACTGATAAACTACTGTCGTTTGATTTGTATTTATTTATTTTAATTTGAGTTAAATTATGTCTGAATTTATGTCTGTTTAGGTCTTTTATTAAGTTTTTAGTTTTATTTAATTTGACTTATTTTAATACTTCAACAAACTAAATGGAAATGAAATAATATACAGTGGGTACGGAAAGTATTCAGACCCCCTTAAATTTTTCACTCTTTGTTATATTGCAGCCATTTTCTTTTTTAATAAATCTGCAAAAATGTCAACAATTCTGTGTTTTTCTGTCAATATGGGGTGCTGTGTGTACATTAATGAGGGAAAAAATTTAACTTAAATGATTTTAGCAAATGGCTGCAATATAACAAAGTGAAAAATTGAAGGGGGTCTGAATACTTTCCGTACCCGCTGTATATATTGAATTTATAAATGTGTATGTACATATACAGTATATACGTATATGTGTGTGGCTGTACATACACATGTAGTTGTTTTTTTTGGTGTTTGGCTTAGTGTTATGTTAGAATCATTATTATACTCATACCTTTTGTTCTTTAATATTTTGAATTGTTTTTAGCTTTATTTTGTTTTTTTCATTTAAATGTTAAGTTTTGAATTGTATGCATTTGTCAAAATTGCTGTATGCATTTGTAATTTTTATTTAATTTCTTTATTTTTAAAATGTGTATAAGTAGTACTTATAAAGTTTTAGTTTTTAGTTGTGGATCTGTTTTTAGTTGTTTTAATACTACAATTGATTGCTTCTGTTGTCCTCATTTGTAAGTCACATTGGATAAAAGTGTCTGCTAAATGACTAAATTAAAAAAAAATTGTGATTATGATACTGTATTATTACTGTGGTATGCAACTGCAACTGCACGTTCTGGACTTGGCAAATGTCTTGTCCATCTATGTATAACATGATTGTTTATTTGCTTTTATCATTGTGCAGCGTCCTTGAGCTTTTGGAAAGGCGCTATATAAAATAAATGTATTATTATAATTATTGATTCATCCTCCTAATACTTAACAACACAAGACCATTATGATATGTTATGCTTTAATTAAAGCACTTACATATGTTTGGTTTTACAAACATTATTTTTTATCTTAATTTTCTTACATAAACAATCTCACATTACAATAAAACCAAAAGAACCCCAGAGAGGAATATGGACAGAAAATGCTAAATAAAACAAGGTGAGATGTTGACAGAGAATTTGTACTACTGATCTTTGAAATCTCATTTTCTCTGCAGGTTCTCCAAGTAGCTAATGAATCTCTTCAGGTTGATCCTTATGTTGTCCAGAACACAAAGCTGATCAGGGCTGTATTTTCCTCTGCCTTCTTTTCGCAGCTGCGAGGGAACAAAACACCAAACTGTGAAAAGCCTGCCATCTAAAGGCCTAAGAACACACTAGAATAAAGAGAACTAGCAATGGCTGTGCTGTGAATGGTCAGACTGTGAATGGATAAAAGCAGCTGAAGAAGTCCTTTATAGTTTTAAAGTAGAACATTTTAGATCAGCCACCTAAGCCCCTTTCTCTGGACAGTCATTATGAGGCTGAGATGGTGCTTATGCAACAGATCTCAATGTCAGAGAAGACAAAAAAAATGTTGCACTTGAACCTTGAGCTCATGCATTTGGAGGAGTGAGATTTGGCATTTTAGTGTCTGATTTAATATTACTGTTCGGGTGTGTGAATGTGATAAATGAGATTGTATCTGTGGTGATATTTCTTGTTGGCTTTAAACAAACCTTAGCCCTAAACCCTGGCTGAAGGGCTTTGAGAGATGAAAGCAGGTTAAGATTTTTTCCAGCTTTCTCTGCTTCATCGCCATCCGCAAACACATCGAAGAGGGCATCCAGCGCTTCCCCGCACACAACCAAGTTTGAGTCCTTCATTGCGATATTCAGTAATGCATTTCCAATCAACTGCAAAAAGAGATTAGGTTAGCTGATCAACTGACCAAAGCTATGCAATGACAAATATGCTGCAAAAACAATGCTCAGCTATTAACCTAATAAAAGACAGACAGATTGTACTATACACTTAATTTGTAAATCCATTTAAGTCTAAAAATACTGTAGAATGTGATATAAATGTAGCCACTTGTAATTTAGTCAAATCAGACTGTCACTGCATTTCAGTGTGTGTGTGTGTGTGTGTATTACATGTAAAATGGGAACATGAAAGGAATATTCTAAAAACAACTCATGTAAACACCTTAATCATAATATTGTCTTATTCAGAATAAAGTAAATAATTAGATTACTGATGTCCATGTAAACGTACTCATTGAGTCATTCGTTCATTCGATTTGTTGAAATAGGCTGATTCATTCAGGAATGAAGTAAATGGCTCTCTTTATGAATGGGCCATTGAATCATTGGTTCACACGATTCATTCAAAACGTGGATTCATTCAGAAAAGAATCACCACTGTGTGCCGGTTTCCGGTCTCATCTGCTTCCAGTTATTTTTAGCAGTACAAAACAGCTCATTTTGCTGCTTGATATTGCAAACTGGTGCGTCTTACCACATTATTTTAATGCATTATCTTAATTATGAACACAGTGGTTTGTAGTGCAAACAGTTTTACCGTTTACAGTACTTCTTGCTATTTCCCTACAGTGGCTAATGAACCGGGAGTGTTGCACATTCACAGAAAAAGTCTAACTTCCATGTTGAAAAATAAGGTGGATATTTCTTGTAGGCATAATAATGGCACTATAAATATGGCTAATATTATTCTAATATTTCTACCGCAGTCAGTATTACCTGTAGAGTGTCTGCTGTGTTTTTCTCTTTGGAAAGAGAGCTTCCTGTGATACCGAGAATGGCCAGAGCATTAACTCTCACACTGACCAGCTCATAGCTAGTGGCAGCCTCACAAAAAATCATTAGCTGTTGTGGAGTCATACCCTGCAGGATACAACATATAAAACACATACAGTTAAAAATACCAAGTCAAGCTTGAAATAATGAATCGCTAAAGCATAAAATGATAAATGAATGTGGTTCTCACCTGAGGGATGTTTTTGGTAGCCATGATCTGTAGTAGAGAGCGAAGAGCACTAGTCACAGCCTCCAGGAACTCCTCATCCTTTAATGCCTCTAGAAATTAATGTACAATCATAGAAGATATTACATTTTTACACCTAAAGTGGAAAAACCACATATAAATAAATACAAGATCTCCTATACGCCTAATCAATACCAAACACTGAAAAAAAACACACAAAAAAAACAGAACAATAAAAAGTGCTTTCCATCAGAAGCCTGACAGATTCAGTATAATGTCAGAGAGCACGGTTGCTTAATTATGGGAAATGTTTTTTTATTAATGGATTTACTTGAACTTAAATGTTTTTCCTTGAAACTAAAAAACAAATACACACATAAAAAAAAATTGATGAAATATACAGAGTGAAAAATTTAAGGGGGTCTGAATACTTTCCGTACCCACTGTATATCCACTACTGTGCGAAAGTCTTAGGCCTGTAGTATTTTCACCAACAAAAAAATGGTTTTAAGTCAGTTATTTCTGTCTTTTGCTGTAGTGTGTCTAAAGAAAACTGTGTAAAGCTAAACAAGTTGGGGTTGCCAGTGGGGGGACTAGTTCACCACAGATGTCCGGTCAGAGACAAAGATGCAGTTTAAGGTTCTTGATGCTTTTATTTTCTCCACAACCATTCCATGAATGTCCCATCAATGTTGAGCACGTAAGTGCAAGACATTACTTTGGTGCTTCCATGTGTGTGGTCTTTAACAAAGGGATCCAACAACAAATTAGAATAAACAAATCATTAAAGTAGGTAAATCCATACCATTCAAGGTAGGAAAAAAACACTTCACAGAGCAATCAACATAAGGAGCATATGTGACCACAATATGTCATTACATTTAAAGTACCCTTAAACAATGAACATCAACAAACAAATTCAGAAGGGTCACAGCTATCAAGAGCTGAAGTACATAAATAAACTTACTTGGTTCATCTAACATACGCACACAACACCAAACTTGAGAAAGCATCAAGCCCATTCTGCTTTCCCCTACTCTGTGCGGACTATTTCTACCAAATGCTAAATCACTGCCACCTGCTGAACATGGGCGGAGCTTAGTGTCTTTAGGTTGCTGCATTGACAGCACATTCAAACAGTGCCTCATCGCCAGAACATTGCAAAATAAAAGTTCATTTGCAGCCTTTTTAACAGTGTCAGTAGGAAATATCAGTTTACATTATCAAACATTCCTTTTGCCATTAATTGTAATAATCCAGTGAGATTTTTGTATGCACAAGGAGTCTGACAACAGCCAGTGCTCCACACAGAGATCTGATCTCAACATCATCCAGTCCGTCTGTGATTACATGAAGAACCAGAAAAAACTGAGACAGACTAAATCCGGAAGAACTGTGGCAACGACTCCAAGACGCTTCAAGAAACCTTCCTGCAAAGCTGCACTTGTGTAAAAATGCTGTAAAGTGAGGATGCTTTCAAAAATAATGTCATAAATAGATTTTATTTAGCAATTAACTTCTATCAACTAAATCAAATCAATATTTGGTGTGACCACCCCTTTGCATTTAAAACAGCTTTTGTCCTTTGTACACTTGCACATTGTTTTTCAGGTAGCTTTGCAGGAAGGTTTTTTGAAGCGCCTTGGAGACGTTGCCACAGTTCTTCGGTTCTTTAGTCGGTCTCACTTTTTTCCTGATTCTTCATGTCATTTCAGACGGACTGGATGATGGTGAGATCAGATCTCTGTGTGGAGCACTGGCTGTTGTCAGACTCCTTGTGCATACAAAAATCTCACTGGATTATTACAATTAATGGCAAAAGGAATGTTTGATAATGTAAACTGATATTTCCTACTGACACACTACAGCAAAAGACAGAAATAACTGACTTAAAACCATATTTTATTTATATATATATATATATATATATACACACTTACATAAAAAAAACCAATCAATTAAAATAATTAAGATCAATTATGTTACATTGTTCTTTCAAAGTGCACTACAAAATATATGATCTAGCTTATTTTGGTATAATTTATTTGTATTATGTTTATATATATTTCTATATTAATACTTCTATATATTTTTAATATATTTATATTTTTCTATATAATTAACATGTGTCAAAATGCCTGTCGATGTAAGCGAAAAAAGTTAGCTGGATTTGTAACACAAGACAAAGTGGAAGCATCACTGCAAAAAGGAATGTGGCACAATAAGCATTTTATCTCGATTATCTTGTGTTCATAATTGCTGGAAGCCCAAATTAAAAGTGAAAATAAAAACCGATTAAATTGCCCAGCCCTACGTAATAGTGAGACGTCTACCTGCTGAGCTGAAAACCAATGAGGAGAGGTGCTGAGCCACAGCCTGTAGCCCTGAAGCACCACCAAGAGATTCTGTATCCATAGAAGAAAGGATATTATGGAGACACGTGAGTGCCCGACACTGCACCCGGTGCATCCTAAAAGAAACAGAGTATAAGAATTGGGTTTTCGCAGATTTGTATGAACACTACAAACATCATGAATGTATTTTTACTTTTTCAAGAGGCATTTCCAGGTAGGGTACTTGCTACAGAGCTCAAGGGCAGCAGCACTGGGGAACTCAGCCTTCTTTAAGACCTGAAAGAAATCAATCAGGAAAGTGAATATAGTACACAGTTCACTATGACACAGGTACAGTATGTTATACGAACAATATGCGAGTATGTATTGAGTATATTATGCAAAGAGTGTGCCTTTAACACATCTTACGATCTTCTAGAGCGGGATTGTTAGTCACCCCTAAGCTTAGTCTGGTGACTATGGGAGCCAGGTCTTTCAGTGCTGTGGCTCCCAGGTTGTGGAATGCTCTTCCTCCAGACATCTGTCAAGCATCCTCCCTTCTCTCCTTCAAAAACACGTTTTTTCTCTGAATATTACTCTTCAGTTTTCAGTCTGTAAATTGTACCTTGTTATGGATGTTATTTATTTGAATTCCTCTTTGTTTGTATCTCTAACCTAATTTTGTAAGCGATGTCTGTATATTACTTTCAGTTCTTGGTATGTGTATTGTGCTTTGATGTTGATGTTTACGTGGCTCTCTTTCTTATTTGTCTCTGTAAAGTGACCTTGGGTGTTGGAAAGGCGCTAGTTAAATACAAATTATTATTATTATTATTATTACTATTATTTAGTGCTGGGCAGCGATTAATCGCATTCCAAAATAAAAGTTTTTGTTTACATAATATGCGTGTGTGTACTGTGTATATTTATTATGTATATATAAATATACACATATACAGTATACACACACACATTCTATATATATATATATATATATATATATATAGAAAATATTTACATGTATATATTTATATTCATATAATTGATCTTATATATAAATATATTTAATATAAACATAATATATTTTTCTTAAAGGGGTCATAGGATGCTACATGCACTTTTACAAGTTGTTTGAACTGAAATGTGTGTGTACACAACCACCATATAATGATAAAAATCCACCCAGTGTTTTTTTTTTAATCTCGCTAAAAGTTTTCCTCTTTCTAAAATCGAGCCGATCTCAGATCTCCCCTACCACGACAGTTTGACTGACAGTCTATGGACGTGCGTGCCACTCAGTCGCTCTAACCGCCCAAGCAAGCGCTCCGTTAATATTCCGCTCACGCTCGCCGTAAACCAATTCCCGCTCAGATCCCGCTCCGTTCTGTAAAGAACAAATTTGCGTGCATTATATTAGATTTTAAATTACTGCTGCCTATATCTAGCCTACATTCTGTAGGACTACCTATTGTTTCGGGTCAGTTTTTTTTTTAAATAATATTTGAATAGGCCTAAGTGGTGTAGGCTAATATCTTCTGTACTCTGTAGTTCTGTATTTAGGCCTATATACAGCTGTGTGTTAGCTTAGGTCTACAGTTTAACAGATTATTTAATAACTACGGAGCTCCGAATATAATTCGAATTAACAATTAGTTTCTATGACGTCAGCAGGTTTTATTATTTTTTTTATTAATTTTAAGCAATAATGATTTTAATAAGTAATTACGAAATATAATAATTCGTTCCACGATTTAGGCCTACTATAGGGAATGAACGAATTAACGAACGAATGAATTCGTGGCAGCTAAGCCTAAACAAGAGAACGAATACTTAATTCGTGGCCATAATTTAGACTAAACTAAAAAATGAATTCTTAATTCGTGGCCATAATGTAGTCCTAGCATAAAAGAGAACTAGCCTATTCTAAATTCATGGCTGTGATTTTGTCTGCATGTCATGATCGGGGCTCCGTACAACCGAATATAACCTTAGCCTACCTGTTTATTCATTTATTATGGTATGTAACTAGCTCACCTTTTGCTGCACCATGTTTGCGTAGCACATCTTCGTGCTTTCTGTAATCAATATGAATCTATACTAACTTTAACAGTCTCCCCGCACTCCCTCTCAGTTTCTTCTTCCTGCTCATTCTTAACTTTGATTTTTACTTTACATTTATGTATAAGGCTTGCAACTTCGTTGAAACAATATCTGAACTCCATAACTGCTCTACTATTCTCGATCTCTACAGATTCTCGATCTCGAACAAGCAAATCACCAAAAGCATTCTGGGTTGAGCGAGTGGCGCTGAGCGTATTGAGCGAGCGGAGCGGAATCTTCAGAAAGGCGCTCTGCTCTCTTAAGGAAATATTACCACTCCGCTCCCCGCTCCATTTTGTATGACAGGTTTCTTTTCTTGTCTTGCACTCTAAGTATTAAAACTGGCTGTTTTTCCTACTTATTCAACAGACACCACTATTATTTATTGCCATTTCATAATAATCCACTTATGTTAAAGCCTTCATTATATCGTGCTTCCCTTTGGTAAAATCATGTTTTCAACAAAAGTAAAATAATAACTGTATTGTATTTTAATATTTTTCAATAATGTAACAAGTAACATTTTTACTGTCACATTTGTTAAATTTGTTGTGTCCTTGTTAAATGAAAGTATGATTTTCTTCAGAAAAAAATGCTTGACCCCAGATTTCTGAACGGTAATCTACTAATTCAAGATTATTTTACCAACAAGCACATTTTTGTCATGGACTACTTCAATGCCCTCTCTCTGTGTCTGCAAACACAAGACAAATCATTCACAAGGCCTAACCAGTGTCCTCATTTAACTGCCAAAATATGTCCATCACACTCCCATTTTAGATGGTTTTACAAATATCCCAAAGTGGCCTGGAGTACAGTATGTGAGAACTGCGATCTCCCCACTGAACCAGAAGGGTCAGTAACATCAGAATAAAATAAAAACTGAGGCATTGTAAGCATTGCTGACTATGTAATAATGTGTGTTACCTGTTGAGGTATGCTGTGGTTGAGCAGGATTGTGTGAAGTTCAGCAGACAGACAGAGAGGAGAGAACAAGCTGGAATTAGTGTCTGACATCCCATCAGCACACACCTCGCTCTCATCGCTACTGGACATCTCCTCCCACTCATCATCTGAGGGCTCTACAGACAAACACACACACACAGACAGTCAAATATGCCATCATATTATCGGTCTTGTCTTCTCTGACGCAAACATAGAAATCATTCCTCTAATTTCGCACATTTGCAGGAAAATCCTGAGGATTGCCTATAATATTCTTGTCTTCCCTGCTCACATATAAACATACACTCACCATCGGAGCAGCACATGTTGACAATGATTTCCAGCGATGTCTGCTGTGCTGACAGCAGTGCTTTGGCCTCTCGCAACTCCAGTCTGTCTCTCTTAAAACACAGACACATACAACAAAACCACAGAAGTGGGTTATTTGTACACATATAGAGATGGCTATTAAACTGATTTAAGATAGTTTGACTGAATACTGATAACCGATTTGATAAAACTGAAATAGAGAATGAAATCATTAAGAGCATTCACAGTAACATGGAAATTTTAAACATAGTTTGCTTTGGTTCTTGATGTAAACTGGGCCACAAATATGAGGCTCTGGATCAAATCTCTCCCTGACCTTTCAAAGAGGACCACGTTCAGGACACCCTATGGGTAGGTTAGACAGGAGCTCAGAGTGGTTACAGCAGCCCTGCACACTGGTGTGTAAGTGGGTAAAGTCACTCTGTGTTCAGAGAGAGTGAGAACCATCTGGCTCTGAGGGACAGATGTGCCATCATTTGTGTTGACATGGTGTGAAGGGGAAAGAGAGAGTGCAGGAGGTATGCTATAGCCTTCATGTCAAGGAACATAGAGGAGATAGTCTTTAAGAATGCATTTATGATCTCCATAGGCACGCTAACCTATCATAATAATATAAGTGGCTAATTTTTTTAGATAATTCACCCAAAAATAAACTGTCAATGTTTAATCAACCCTCATGTTGCTCCAAACCAGACTTTCTTCTGGAATGGCATGAGAGTGAGTAAATCACAGAATTTTCATTTTTGGGTGAACTA
>NW_015505687.1:158217-179424 GCF_001515645.1 Sinocyclocheilus grahami
AACTACGGAGCTCCGAATATAATTCGAATTAACAATTAGTTTCTATGACGTCAGCAGGTTTTATTATTTTTTTTATTAATTTTAAGCAATAATGATTTTAATAAGTAATTACGAAATATAATAATTCGTTCCACGATTTAGGCCTACTATAGGGAATGAACGAATTAACGAACGAATGAATTCGTGGCAGCTAAGCCTAAACAAGAGAACGAATACTTAATTCGTGGCCATAATTTAGACTAAACTAAAAAATGAATTCTTAATTCGTGGCCATAATGTAGTCCTAGCATAAAAGAGAACTAGCCTATTCTAAATTCATGGCTGTGATTTTGTCTGCATGTCATGATCGGGGCTCCGTACAACCGAATATAACCTTAGCCTACCTGTTTATTCATTTATTATGGTATGTAACTAGCTCACCTTTTGCTGCACCATGTTTGCGTAGCACATCTTCGTGCTTTCTGTAATCAATATGAATCTATACTAACTTTAACAGTCTCCCCGCACTCCCTCTCAGTTTCTTCTTCCTGCTCATTCTTAACTTTGATTTTTACTTTACATTTATGTATAAGGCTTGCAACTTCGTTGAAACAATATCTGAACTCCATAACTGCTCTACTATTCTCGATCTCTACAGATTCTCGATCTCGAACAAGCAAATCACCAAAAGCATTCTGGGTTGAGCGAGTGGCGCTGAGCGTATTGAGCGAGCGGAGCGGAATCTTCAGAAAGGCGCTCTGCTCTCTTAAGGAAATATTACCACTCCGCTCCCCGCTCCATTTTGTATGACAGGTTTCTTTTCTTGTCTTGCACTCTAAGTATTAAAACTGGCTGTTTTTCCTACTTATTCAACAGACACCACTATTATTTATTGCCATTTCATAATAATCCACTTATGTTAAAGCCTTCATTATATCGTGCTTCCCTTTGGTAAAATCATGTTTTCAACAAAAGTAAAATAATAACTGTATTGTATTTTAATATTTTTCAATAATGTAACAAGTAACATTTTTACTGTCACATTTGTTAAATTTGTTGTGTCCTTGTTAAATGAAAGTATGATTTTCTTCAGAAAAAAATGCTTGACCCCAGATTTCTGAACGGTAATCTACTAATTCAAGATTATTTTACCAACAAGCACATTTTTGTCATGGACTACTTCAATGCCCTCTCTCTGTGTCTGCAAACACAAGACAAATCATTCACAAGGCCTAACCAGTGTCCTCATTTAACTGCCAAAATATGTCCATCACACTCCCATTTTAGATGGTTTTACAAATATCCCAAAGTGGCCTGGAGTACAGTATGTGAGAACTGCGATCTCCCCACTGAACCAGAAGGGTCAGTAACATCAGAATAAAATAAAAACTGAGGCATTGTAAGCATTGCTGACTATGTAATAATGTGTGTTACCTGTTGAGGTATGCTGTGGTTGAGCAGGATTGTGTGAAGTTCAGCAGACAGACAGAGAGGAGAGAACAAGCTGGAATTAGTGTCTGACATCCCATCAGCACACACCTCGCTCTCATCGCTACTGGACATCTCCTCCCACTCATCATCTGAGGGCTCTACAGACAAACACACACACACAGACAGTCAAATATGCCATCATATTATCGGTCTTGTCTTCTCTGACGCAAACATAGAAATCATTCCTCTAATTTCGCACATTTGCAGGAAAATCCTGAGGATTGCCTATAATATTCTTGTCTTCCCTGCTCACATATAAACATACACTCACCATCGGAGCAGCACATGTTGACAATGATTTCCAGCGATGTCTGCTGTGCTGACAGCAGTGCTTTGGCCTCTCGCAACTCCAGTCTGTCTCTCTTAAAACACAGACACATACAACAAAACCACAGAAGTGGGTTATTTGTACACATATAGAGATGGCTATTAAACTGATTTAAGATAGTTTGACTGAATACTGATAACCGATTTGATAAAACTGAAATAGAGAATGAAATCATTAAGAGCATTCACAGTAACATGGAAATTTTAAACATAGTTTGCTTTGGTTCTTGATGTAAACTGGGCCACAAATATGAGGCTCTGGATCAAATCTCTCCCTGACCTTTCAAAGAGGACCACGTTCAGGACACCCTATGGGTAGGTTAGACAGGAGCTCAGAGTGGTTACAGCAGCCCTGCACACTGGTGTGTAAGTGGGTAAAGTCACTCTGTGTTCAGAGAGAGTGAGAACCATCTGGCTCTGAGGGACAGATGTGCCATCATTTGTGTTGACATGGTGTGAAGGGGAAAGAGAGAGTGCAGGAGGTATGCTATAGCCTTCATGTCAAGGAACATAGAGGAGATCGTCTTTAAGAATGCATTTATGATCTCCATAGGCACGCTAACCTATCATAATAATATAAGTGGCTAATTTTTTGTAGTTAATGTTTTTAGATAATTCACCCAAAAATAAACTGTCAATGTTTAATCAACCCTCATGTTGCTCCAAACCAGACTTTCTTCTGGAACGACATGAGAGTGAGTAAATCACAGAATTTTCATTTTTGGGTGAACTATGCTTTTAACATAAATATGGACACATTTTAAATGTTCTGAAATGTGCAAACTTTATCCTATTTTTTTCCACTTAAAACAATAGCTTTTAACATACAGGCAACAGATCTGAGATGTCATTTTTGGTTTTTGACATCCGTTCATTAGGCTTTCTTCCATTCATCTTCTCATCTCTCACGTCCTCCTCCATTTCTTCGGCCTCATGACCTGCGGGCCGTGCATCTGTATGATCTGACTCTGTGGCAGATGTGGTCTCTTTGGACAGACGGGCAGATTCAGCACGCCACAGCTCTGGGATGAGTTCTCCTGCGTCCAGACTGAGGCTGTGTGAGAGAGTGGTGGCCAGCGCAGTCAGTGTCTGAGACTGCTGCGCTGAAGACAGACCGCTCTTCAGATTCCATAAGGAGCCTGAAATAGACAAACAACTAATAACCACACAAAACATTCTTTAGCGTTATTTCAACTATTCATTAAACCTCTACCACCCATTCACAAAGCAACATTACTGTATTAATTAATTATAAATTCACACGCTAATTATTAGCACTATATCAATTCATTATCAATACATTACAACAAGGTTCAATTAGCTAGCTATATATATATATATATATATATATATATATATATATATATATATATATATATATATATATATATATATATATATATATATATATATATATGCACCCCATATTGACAGAAAAACACAGAATTGTTGACATTTTTGCAGATTTATTAAAAAAGAAAAACTGAAATATCACATGGTCCTAAGTATTCAGACCCTTTGCTGTGACACTCGTATATTTAACTCGGGTGCTGTCCATTTCTTCTGATCATCCTTGAGATGGTTCTACACCTTCATTTGAGTCTAGCTGTGTTTGATTATACTGATTGGACTTGATTAGGAAAGCCACACACCTGTCTATATAAGACCTTACTGCTCACAGTGCATGTCAGAGCAAATGAGAATTATGAGGTCAAAGGAACTGCCTGAAGAGCTCAGAGACAGAATTGTGGCAAGGCACAGATCTGGCCAAGGTTACAAAAAATTTCTGCTGCACTTAAGGTTCCCAAGAGCACAGTGGCCTCCATTCCTTAAATGGAAGACGTTTGGGATGACCAGAACCCTTCCTAGAGCTGGCCGTCTGGCCAAACTGAGCTATCGGGGGAGAAGAGCCTTGGTGAGAGAGGTAAAGAAGAACCCAAAGATCACTGTGGCTGAGCTCCAGAGATGCAGTCGGGAGATGGGAGGAAGTTGTAGAAAGTCAATCATCACTGCAGCCCTCCACCAGTCGGGGCTTTATGGCAGAGTGGCCCGACGGAAGCCTCTCCTCAGTGCAAGACACATGAAAGCCTGCATGGAGTTTGCTAAAAAACACCTGAAGGACTCCAAGATGGTGAGACCAAGATATAACTTTTTGGCCTTAATTCTAAGCGGTATGTGTGGAGAAAACCAGGCACTGCTCATCACCTGTCCCAACAGTGAAGCATGGTGGTGGCAGCATCATGCTGTGGGGGTGTTTTTCAGCTGCAGGGACAGGACGACTGGTTGGAATTGAGGGAAAGATGAATGCGGCCAAGTACAGGGATATCCTGGACGAAAACTTTCTCCAGAGTGCTCAGGACCTCAGACTGGGCCGAAGGTTTACCTTCCAACAAGACAATGACCCTAAGCACACAGCTAAAATAATGAAGGAGTGGCTTCACAACAACTCTTTGACTGTTCTTGAATGGCCCAGCCAGAGCTCTGACTTAAACCCAATTGAGCATCTCTGGAGAGACCTAAAAATTGCTGTCCACCAACGTTTACCATCCAACCTGCCAGAACTGGAGAGGCTCTGCAAGGAGGAATGGCAGAGGATCCCCAAGTCCAGGTGTGAAAAACTTGTTGCATCTTTCCCAAAAAGACTCATGGCTGTATTAGATCAAAAGGGTGCTTCTACTAAATACTGAGCAAAGGGTCTGAATACTTAGGACCATGTGATATTTCAGTTTTTCTTTTTTAATAAATCTGCAAAAATGTCAACAATTCTGTGTTTTTTCTGTCAATATGGGGTGCTGTGTGTACATTCATGAGGAAAAAAAATTAACTTAAATGATTTTAGCAAATGGCTGCAATATAACAAAGAGTGAAACATTTAAGGGGGTCTGAATACTTTCCGTACCCACTGTACATATATATATAGCTAGCTAATTGAACATACACGCACACACATACAGGGCCTAAAACTAACTTTTTGCCACACCTGCCAATGGCAAAAAAATTCATTTTCACTGGTCATGAAACTCTTTTTGCAAAAACAGGCAGTTATTACTACTACAATAACTAAACATATTTATAATGTTTTTAATTTGTCCTGCTGGTGCATTTTCCCTCAATTTTCCCTATTAATTATAGCCATTCAACATTACAGTATAATTGAAAGCCATTATTTTTAACAATTAATAGGCTCTGAAATATATAACTTTTAATTTAAGTGATTTTAAAACAATCTTCACAAAGTATATTATATATGTATAAACTATACATATTAATCTTTATTCAAGCTATAAAAGTTAATCAGCGACTAGAACAGTCCAAGGATTTCTCTTTTTCTTTTGTTCTTTGATATACATCAATGACAGTCTTCAGCAGGTTTCACTTTAAAACCTGATGCATATGACGCGGATCTGACACATCCGATTTTCTCCCAACTCTTTACATTTTTAACAATTAATAGGCTCTGAAATATACAACTTTTAATTTAAGTGATTTTAAAACAATCTTCACAAAGTATATTATGTATGCATAAACTATACATAATCTTTATTCAAGCTATAAAAGTTAATCAGCGACTAGAACAGTCCAAGGATTTCTCTTTTTCTTTTGTTCTTTGATATACATCAATGACAGTCTTCAGCAGGTTTCACTTTAAAACCTGATGCATATGACGCGGATCTGACACATCCGATTTTCTCCCAACTCTTTACGGTCATTTATAACTAATTTAAGACTCCGTTTACAAGGTAACTCGCCAAAACCGCATATTTTGACACAATTGTGTGTGTTTTCGTGCGTTGAAGCGCTACTGGTGAGCTGTCTGAAGCGGCTCAGCGTATGCGTACAGCCGAACATGCAGCCTTTCAAACTATACTTCATTGCACCGTTTAGGCGGCGTAACCCCAGGTATGTGTTGCCCCATTCTCGGGTTATGAAGAATAAAGAAGGGAAAAGTTAAAAGTCGCCAACTGGCGACTGACACTGTTACATGGACTCGCCGATGCTGATTTTTACTCACATTTGGTGCTTGGCGAGTGTTAATTTTAGGCCCTGTGTGTGTGTGTGTATATATATATATATATATATAGTAGCATGTTGCATAGTGTGGATGTAGTAAATGTATTTATTACACATCCAGTGTCATGTGTTCTTTTACCTGCAGCCAGCGTTCGCAGGAGAGTGTATTCCATACTCGTGTGTGTGGTGGACAGAATGTTTTCCAAGACCCCAAACACTGCTGCGTTCACACTGCGCACAAGCTCTTCGTTCTCTTCTGTTACTGTGTGCATGCAGTGGCCTACACAAAAAAATAAAAAATAAAAAATAACAAACAAACACACACACACAACAGCAATTTGAATTTGAGATATATATACTACTGTTTAAAAGCACGGGGATAGTAAGATTTTTGAAATGTATTTGAAAAGTCTCTTATACTCACCAAAGCTGCATTTATTGGATTAAAAATACAAAATACAAAAAAGGTATAAAAAAAAAAAAGGTAATGATGCAAAATATCATAAAAAATCGAAAATAAGTGTTTCTATTTGAAAGACTGTAAAATGTAGTTTACTTCAGTGAGGGTAAAGTTGAATTTTCAGCATTACTCCAGTCTTCAGTGTCATATGATCCTTCAGAAATCATTCTAATATGATTTTTTGTGGAAACCATGAAATATTTTTTTAAGGATTCTTTGATTAATAGAAAGTTCAAAAGAACAATATTTCTTTGAAACATGTATATGTATATACTGTGTGTGTATATATATAAAAAACACTTACTGATCCCCAACTTTTGAATGTTAGTGTATATATATGTGTGTCTATAACTGGAGTCACCTGCTGAAATTGCCAGCTCCATATTCTGAGGGTGTCTCTGTAAACAATGTAGAAGAACATCTAGAAGTCCAGCCTTGTTAAACACTGACACAGCTGTGCTACTGCTCTCACTACACATCCACAAAAGAAAGAAACACATAGATTATACAAGACTGCAACCATGTCATCTTATTGAACCCAACACAACACAACTCTTCATGCCTTGTTTTTATTGTAAGTATATGCCAGGTAGTTTTTAAAAATGCCATCACTAAATGTTTTACTTAATGACTTTGCTTTTAATGTGATAACTGATTAAACAACCAATCTCATATTTGGCCTAATCTTCAGCGTGCAAACTAGTGACTAGTACATAAAGCATGATGATGTGCTGTCAAGTGGTCAGAGGAAACACGTATGACACTCAAAGGCATTTGTAACATTTGTTAATACACTTGTTAAATGTAAACGTCAATCTGTCTTGACTGCTCACTGGTGATTTGGTCTCTCAAGGACGATGAAGTCAGTTTGAGCTCAATCTTACCAGAGGTTCCAAAGTAAATTTACAGCCTCATTGGCGACGTCTTCCACCGTGCGTTTCTGTCCTTTCATAGTAGGAGACGAGCTCATGTCAAAGCCAGTACAGCACTGCTCTCCACAAACACACATAAGAGAGACTTGTCAAAAACAGCTTCTTTTTTTTCCTCTTCTCACGAGGGGTGGGCGATATGGCAAAATTATCATATCATATGACTTTTTTTTCTTTAGGCAGGATCAAGATCCACAATCTTTTTCATGTTAGTTTTTAAAACTATTGTGCAAGTGAATAAGAAGTATAGCCATGCTAATTTCATTATTGAAAAAGTATAGCCCTGCAAAGTAACGAAGGATAAAAGAAAAAAGAATGACATATAATATTCTCTACATGGTTAATGAATTAAGTGGACTGACTAAAATATCCTTCACCAATGCAATAAAAAAAATCATGTTTTAAGGGGTGGTCACACTTTACTTTTCATTCCATTGACTTCCATTCATACGCATACAAATGCTGGAAAAACATTTTTATACTAATTGAGATCAATAAAAGATTGATACATCACAGCATGAGCTCTCAAATAAAAAACAAACTTTAAAGCTACAGGTTTGCTGCGTTACAGGAAAGTGGATTGTATATTTGTACATTCTGGATTGATTATTATTAGTCATATGTTGAATTTATGTTTTTATGTTTCAAGATAAAGACTGCCATGCCAATAAAGCATTTTAAATTGAATTGATCCAGCATTATACCTCCCTCAGGAGAGCAGACAGAGGCGTCAGCGCATCCTGTCTCACCATGTCCTCACATACTTCAGGGCCTCCGCAGGCACTAAGATTCCTGTAGCACACACACAGAGGAAAATTAAGGGTAACTTTTACAAAATAAACCCCGAAGCTGAGGAGTCTTGTATCAGAGAATAGTGTAATAATGATAGCAAGCATGTAATACACCAAGTTGCTCATTAGACAAACTGCTGCAGAGGGAAATTATAACATTCAAATTGTATAATTTATACATTCTAATTTCTATGCAATTAATGCAGTCTGTGTGACGAGTTTCTGTGTCTTTCATTTTCTTGGTGGCTGGATGTGTACTACAGCCCAGGTTTAGTATGTCAGTGTCACCTTAGAGTGTGTGTGTGTGTACCTGAGTGCTCCAGCAGCAGTCTCTCTGACCGCCAGGCTGCGATCCAGCAGTAAAGGTCCGATTTTCCTGACCGCATCTCTCTGGAGGAATCCTGGGATCGTCTGACTCTGCTGGACAACACGAGAGATACTGGCACACGCGTACTCGCGCACATCAGCTGATGGACTCTGCAGCTAAACACACACATACACAGAAGGAGAGTCACCTGCAAATAGACATACAGGGGGGAAAGCGGGGTGATTTGACCCCGTGGGGAAGTTGAGCCACCCCTTATTTCTAGACAACCTTAAACAAAATTGGTGATATGACCACACATATTTGAAGAGTTAACCATTTTACTCACTCTATGATGGAGAGGGGCCCATGTAACTACATTTGTAACTACATTTAGGTTCAAAAAAACTGTTCAAAGTGATTTTTGTATGTTCAAGGACTCATGATGCTTCTTGTGTCTGACTCTGAACAATTACAGACAAATCTCAAAAAACATCACACGTGTATGTGTGCTTTAAGACGTTATGAGTCTACAATGTTAGCTCTAAACTGCTGGATGACAGAAGTTTGTTAAAATGGTCGAAGTGGGGTAATTTGAGCAGACAGTCCTGGGGTAAGTTGAGCCAGTGGCTCACCCCTTCTTATGATAATAAGTATAATTTTACATGATATTTCATTAATTTTAAACCAAACGTTTTAGATGTTGTTCTTTGTTTTGAACTAGATTTTTTTCTGAAAGTGTTAAATAGGCCTTGTTTTTTTTAATTGGCCATTGAAGTTGTATGAAACTGTATTTCCCTGCAACATTTATAAGTGGGATGTTGAGTACTATTAGCCCAGTTCTGTAAGGTCAACTGCAGTCAGGTTTTTTTTTATCTTTTTTTTTTTTTTTTTACTCCTTCAATTTGAACTTTATTTTGTTCCGAAATGTTTAAATAATTAAAAACAAAAAGCCTTCAAAATTGTGAACTGTATCTTTAAAATAAAAACTTTCAGGAGTCATCCTTCCATCCATTCTATCATCCAAACCTTTTTGTCCTTATTAGGGTTGTGGGGAGCTGGAACCTAACCCAGCGTCTTGAGCCACAGGCAGAGAAAAACCCTGGATGGCTTGGCCAGTCCATCACAAGGCTCACACATAGATTTTAAGAAGTCATTTTTTGAAATGATTACTTTTGATATAGCATGAGGTGAAGGTTTTACTTCAGCATAATCAATGGCACGGTTTAACTCTATATGGCTAAACTTACCCCTCACTGTGGGCAAGTTGAGCCAAGAGACCACCTTCTTTAAAAAAAAAAATTTGGAAAGCGGTTTATTTTAGATCCAATGTGATTATTCCCAAGGATGCATCACATCCTGAAATGCATGTACATATTTAAGTTGGACCCATTACTGTCATATGCTCCCTTTAAACACACTCATCGAAAAAACTGGATCAGCTCACCACACTCTCCCCTATTTGAACTCCTCTTAGGAATTTAAGAAAGACTGGATGGTTCAAGGTTGAAGATCCGAATCTCGCTTGCTTGACAGCTGCATCAGACTCGCTTCATTTATTCATCATGCCAACATCCCATCAGAGTAAGAGCTGACACAGTCATTACACACGCCATATTGAACTGTTGCGCTAATATAGCCTTTATCTCAGCATTTTCAAATATTCAGATTCATAAACATAATCTACAGCAAGTCTGAAGAGTTGTCACAGCAGTGGAAGCTTACTTTATCGAGCAGCTCCGCAGCCGGAGAGTCTTCGTCTTCTGATTCGTCCCCAGTCTGTTTAACAGGAGTTGCTGGAAGACCATCGGAAGAAAACGATGGCCGTTTGAATTTGTTGTTTTTAGTCTTTCCCATGTTTTTAATGTGTTTGGACTACACTTGAAGTTAAATATCAATTTCAATCTGTTCTACAATTCCGTCAAGCTCACAACACGAGCGACCATGTGGACACTAGCCGCTGCCGTAAATCGTAAGAGACAGTCGTAAGAAAAGTGTCGTCGAAAAGATGGGAGCGCCATCCTGCGGGTCCAACAACGCACTGCATTTGAAAGCGGGTGTGATAGAAATCGTATTAATCCGCATGGGATATTATTGGATGTCAAATGGTCAGCATCCGGTCATCTGTTTTCTCTATCTGACGTTCCACCACAGAATAATCCTTAAATCAAAACCAAGCGTATTGGATCTTGTTACAGATAAACTCCTTCAGGAAAGCCCATATCTAGTATTAAAACCGTTTAATCCCACCGGTCACAACAGTGACCGTGAAAAAAGTTTTCATTTATAAAGCTCTAAAAAACTTACTGACTGATGTTTTAGTGCACTTCCTGCAAATATGGAAAACAATAAAGGGTCTCAATGAAATATGTGTAGTTGCACATGATTAGGGCAAACTGTCACATGACCAGAGCAGTTTATTTCCTGTTTGCACCTTGAGAAGATTATAACTGCATCAAAGCTCCAAAACAAAGGGCTAGTAAAGTATGTTAACAAAGATATGACAAATATTTTTGGTACACATTATCTTTAAGGGGTCTAGTATTAATATATGAATTCACATATATTCAGTTTTGTTGAGTGTGGTCATAGAATGAGTAAACATGTTGATGGTCACAATAGTGGCCGGTGGGATAACAGTGAACTTAGGTTTACAATATAAACCCAATTGCAGTTGCTAGTGAAAATTACACTAAAGTGTTGCAATGACAAAATATTGCACTAAATAAAAAATTCAAATGTTACAAAAAATGTACAATACTGATGTTGTAATACTGTAGCACTAATATAACAATTTGATGTTATATTTGACAAAAAAGTAACAATTTTGAAATGCATTGATGGTTGAATTTTTGTTTTTTTTTTATCTCAGTGTTCCTATCAATGTTGCGTAAGGTTTTTTTATGCATAATAATAACCCTAGAATGTGATCAAACAGTTTAAAATAGCTGGGCTAAGATATAACAATTTTTATGACTGCAGAAATATGTTAATTCAGTACTCACCTTGTCCCACTCTGCGGTCAAGCCTGCCGCGCTTTGAAAATACACGGTCAAGCCAGCCAACATTTAATGTTTATAAATGTAATATTAATGTTTTTATTCATTGTTTTTTATTTAATGTGTGTGTGTGTGTGTGTGTGTGTGTGTGTGTGTGTGTGTGACTATCACTGTATTTATTTTCAAGGCATTTTACTGTATAGTTTTGGAGAAAACTTAAAGCAAAATCACCCCAAACATCAAACTCCATCGTTGCTGTAACAGGGTGACAGAGACGTGAGGCGAGCGGATCCACTTGCAAGGCTTTATTCAATGACATGGTCAATAGCGTAGCTATTGCTTGGAGAGAGATAAACGCATACAATACTCAGCTTCATTTATAGGTTAGCTCATTCTTTCAATTGATATGTATTCAGAGTGACCCTGACTAACACTATATTCATTTTCAAGTCATTTTACGGTATAGTTTTGGAGAAAACTAAAAGCAAAATCGCCCCAAACAACAAAATGTGTCCTTGCACTTGCAGTGTGTCCCATTTTCCAACACTCATAAAAAGTGTTCCTTTATAGGTTAGCTCATTCTTTTAATTCATATGTATTCAGAGTGACCCAGACTATCACTGTATTAATATTCAAATATTTTTACTGTATAGTTTTGGAGAAAATTAAAGGGAAATTCACCCCAAGTGTCTAAGTGCATAAGCACTTTTACAATATGTCCTATATTCAAACACTCATAAAAATCTTTCCTTTATAGGTTTGCTCATTCTTTCAATTGATTCCTGTTCACAGTGACCCTGACTATTACTGTATTTCAGTGATCATTCAGTGATCCTGTCTATTACTGTGTTAATTTTCATATATTTTTACTGTATAGTTTTGGAGAAAATTAAAGGCAAATTCACCCCAAGCATCTAAATGCATAAGCACTTTTGCATCACGTTTCATTTCAAACCCTCATAAAAATATTTTCTTTAGAGGTTTGCTCGTTCTTTTAATTGATTCCTGTTTACAGTCACCCTGACTATTGCTGTAATAATTTAAAATTGTTTTGACTGTATGGTTTTGAATAAAATTAATGGCAAAATCACTTCAAAAAACGAAGGGCATTCTACCAGTTGCACCATTACCCATTTTAAAACACCCATAACAATCTTTCCTTTGTGGGTTTGCTCGTTCTTTCAATTTTGAAAATTAATTTTAAATTGTAATTTTCAAATAATAATTAATAAGTAATTAAGAGCACAAAAATAAGTCTGGAAAGTTCTATTTCATGACATTTAAAATACGACCTGGCTAAACTAATTTAGCTCTTGCATCCTGTTAAATGCACTAATTTGGAACATATACCTTATCTTTTGAGTTCAAAAACACATAGTAAGTATTATATAACAAATATTATTTGTCAAATATTATTATTTGCTATTATTATTATTAGTCTATTATTATTTCAGTGTGAATTGTAGAAAACAGTCATGTTCATGTTTTGATGGGGAAAAAATGGTTGAGGTTTCCTTTCCTTTCCTTTCTTTTATTTATTTATTTTTTTGTACAGAAAGCTTGTAACTAATTATAGTCCTCATGCCTCTGCAGAACTCCTTGGTGTCATTCTGCCACTGCCTCTGCTGCAGCTTACTCCTATAATAATTTAATGATAATAATAATAATGCATTTTATTAGGCACCTTTCAAGACTCAATGACACCTTAAAATAACAGTAGGCTATAAATTGATTGACTGCAATACAACCTAATGGAATTTAAACAAGAGTTTTATTAAGACTAAAATACAGAAATAAATTGTGATAGGGATTATGTAACCTGTGTTATGACATTTCACAGATACAAATGCAAATATGTAATTTTTTATGCAATTAAACAAAAGCCTAATATGGGAAGATGATTTTAGGTGTATGCATCAGTGTGCAGAAGAGAGTCAATAAATGTTCACAGGTGTTGAAGCCACAGTAGGCACTGTTGTGCAGTCTGATGGGATGTACAACAGCATGCCCAAAGTGCAGTTATTTCTTAAGATGCACAAAGTTGTTTTCAGAAATAAGAAAGGCAAAATAAATAAATGTATAATAAATATAAATTGTATGTATTTCTATAAAATGTATAATATTTATAAAAGTACATAAAATATGATAAAATAAAGTTAAGTAAAAAAAAAATAAAAGTGTGATCATTTTCAAACAACGGCACTGATACTATATAATTTGTTCTTTGTGTTGTCAACTGTCCTTACTTGATCAGTGTCTTGTTGTATCTGGATTTTAATTTAGATAGATCATTTTAAAATTCATCTCAATACAATTGTAATTGATCAGTTACAGGTAAGGAGAAACAAGAAATTGCAGCTAAGCAGACTTATTCAATAGACTGATGATTATGGTAAACAAACACAGCAAAACAAATAATAGCTTTGCAGGCATAATCACCATAAACAAATACAACAACCTCAGGGCTATAAAAGCAAAGACATAAGAAATTTAACTAAAGGTTAGAAATTAGTAACCATGGGCACAAATAAGGACTGCTCAAAGGGGTGATGAACATAATCAGTTCCTAAGGTTAAAATGAAGATTTTAACTTAATTAAACGTGACACTAACAATTCAAATGTAAGAAGAGGTTGAGTGTATGTGTCACGTGTGTGTTCCTGTTTGCCCTTGTTTGGTCCTTCCTGTTCCTGTCCTCTTTGTATGAATTTGTTTCGAGCTGTGTTTGTTTAATTAGTTAATTTGCTCCCATTGGTGTCTGTGTATTTATAGTGAGTCCCATTCAGTGTTTCTTCGTCTGCTGTTAAACGTCGTGTTGCTGTGTCTCCGAAGTGCCCCGTGTGTGCAAATTAAATTCCATGTTTGAAACTATTCTCCTGCATCTCCTTGGCTCCTTCTTGCCTGAGTGTAACGTGACTGTATGACTTGAGGAGAGTATTTCCCAGCAATTTTGTCCAATACTATATATAAAATAAGAGTCAGTTTCATATGGTAATAAGTATGGTACGTTTGCACAATAATTCTTTCAAAAACGGAAACTTTATGTTAGAAAATGGGACATGAGTGCAACAATACACTCTAGAAAAACAGTTTTGGAATGAGTTTGCGTTTCCCAGAAACCGTAAAGGAAAATTAATACAGTAATAGCCAGGGTCACTGCAACAGAAATCAACGAAAGAATGAGCAAACCTATAAAGGAAAGAATTTTATGAGCGTTTGAAAATGGGACGTGATGTAAAAAGTGCAAAGGTGCACATAGATACTTGGGGTGAACTTGTCATTAATTTTCTCCCAAACTATACAGTAAAAATATTTGAATATATCGCATGTCCTGAAAGGTTGAAAACCCCAGCACTAAGTTATTCAATAAATAAATAAATAGACATGCAAAAGGCATGTATAGGCATATACAATGTTTTATTTTTCATTTACCAATCAGTTTTTAGATTTCAGGCAATTTTTTGCCTAACTTTGTACAAAGATGATTCTCAGCTATGTTAAGAAAAATATATAGAATACAATGATTTGATTTACAAAATACAGAATGATTTGATATACTACTGTACTTTATGGAATATGTGCGTACAAATGTCCATAAATTGGTGTTCCCATTCTATACAATGTATCTATACATTGCATCTAATTTGCATAATAATGTGTTCTTGGGGCAAACCATAATGTAAAAAGAAGTGTAATAATGGGAGCAGTGTTGGGCAGTAACGCATTACTTAGTAACGCGTTACTGTAATTTGATTACTTTTTAGTAACGGAGTAGCCTAATTTAACGCGTCATAATTTTCTAAATAGTAATTAGAGTGTAGTTACAAGCCAACCGAGGTCTCTATACGTTACTGCCGCGTTACATTGCTGACAGAATGCAGTGTTTTCTAATCTAGAGATTGTAAAAAGGATGTAGCACACGCACTGTCGAGTCAAGTGCCAGTGGATTAGAGACCTGCTCCCGCGAGAGTGCGGCGCGGGACAAGACTTGATAGGGATCTTGATAGTGCAGAGACTCGTGTGTGTGCGTGGGATGCGGGAGAATAAAATGATTCACAGGACTCCCGCAAAATAGAAATATCTAAACATAAAATATCTAAAACAAATAAATTGTTATTCATCTATTGCACAAAAGCAACATGAACTAATATAAAATATAAACGATTAACAGGTGCAAGCGTATGCAGACTTTCTATTTAGGCTATAACACGTGTTTGCAGCATTGAGCAATCCAGTGCTGAAATGTGTGTGCTCACGAATGCTCTCATTATAACACACGAATTGTAGACATTATGAAAGATTCATTATGCATATATTTATTGTGTTATAACAGAGATTTGGGATATTGTGATGAACTGAGATGTCTTTTAGAGATTATTAATGCAGCGCTCTTTGCTGGCATTCTGCCATGCTAAACCATGCACGCAGCAGCCGCTTGCTTTAGTTAAAAATAACAGTGTTCTGTGAATGTTGATGCTTTAAAGGGGTCATATGATGCGATTTAAATTTTTCCTTTCTCTTTGGAGTGTTACAAGCTCTTGGTGCATAAAGAAGATCTGTAAAGTTGTAAAGACTAAAGTCTCAAATCCAAAGAGATATTCTTTATAAAAGTTAAGAGTCAACCACGCCTACCTAAAACGGCTCGTTCTAACACGCCCCCACATATCTATGTCACGATGTGGGAAGATTTGTATAACGCCGTCCAAATGTTCATGCAAAGAAAGAAGGCGTAACTTTTTATTCTCGCTGTAGTATTGTTGTTGCCGCCGCCGCCATGTCCTGAAGGTGCTGTGTGTTTAGACCGCGGCTCACTCTAGGCCGCCGTGTGTGACGCTGTGTTTCGTTCAAAAGAGGACACGACTAGAAATCAGTGGTTAAGTTGTATTTACAACACTGTTCCAGAACAGTTTAACCCAAATATTCAGATGTGTGCAGCGCATTTTATGGAGGACTGTTTCCTGATCCTGGGAGAGTAGACTACAATGCCGGCTGTTCTGACTCACAGACTGTAAGTATGTTTTTTATATTTAAAGAATTTGCCACTGATGATTCAAACGCGAGTTTCGAGCAGTGTAGAGTAGCACTTGTTGTTTGTCATTTCTCCGATCACAAATGCAGACATGGTTTCATGTTTACGCGGCACGATGCAATGCAACACGTAAAAAGTATAAGTCACAGTATAATCCGTAATTATGTCCCCACTGGATTTATAATGGGTTTTAATGTTTATGTCTCGTTGCTCTGGCCGGACAGGGCATCACAGTATGGTAAGGGGCGTAACATTTCCGTCACACGCTTGAGGTATTCGGCCAATCACAACGCACTGGATAACTGGCCATTCAGAGCACACCTCGCTTTTCAGACTGATGAGTTTTGTAAAAATCGACGCGTTTCAGAAAGGCGGGGCATAGAGGAGAAACAATAATGTACAGTATGTGGAAAGTAATGTTTTTTTAACTTTAAACCACATAAACGCATTTCATTACACCAAATACACAAAATAATGTTCTTTTTAGCAGAATCATATGACCCCTTTAATAATAAATATTTATCGGGAGCGTGTATACGCTGGGATTTCATAAATTTCATGGAGAAAAAAGTAACGTAATGAATTACTAATTACTTTTGAAATAAAGTAATCAGAACAGTAACGTGATTAATTTTAAAAGGAGTAATCAGTAATTTGATTACATTTTCAGAGTAACTTGCCCAACACTGAATGGGAGTAATAACTTGGCAACATTTTGATAAGAATATTTGATAGGAATTTTGATCTATAATTTCTTTCCCTATTGACTTCTTGTGTCTCCCAAAAATGCCTGATTAACAGGATGTTTGTCCTTGTGTCCTCTACAGAAGACGTATGAAAATTATGCCCTGTTTTGTAACAAAAAGTCATATTCCGATTTGAAACCCCATAACATGTTTCTGAGATGTTTATTTACGACAATTTGAAAATAAGCCAGATTTAAATGATAATTACAAAACATTATCACATTTCCCTAAGAGGGCCAAGATTTGATCATTCTGTCAATATCAGTCATATTTAAAGGCCAAGGAGAGGGAGTGTATATGATCAAACTTCCAAACATTTGATAACTCTAAAACAAGGGCTTTCAACCTTTTAGGACATGTGCCCCCCCCCCAAGTTGATCTAATTTCACTCGCGCCCCCCCAACATCCAACAACCGCCCGCCTAATTGCTACTCAAAACTAGCCCAAGACTAATGCCGCTTTTCCATTGCTTTTTGATACGACTCAGCTCGGTACGGCTCAGTACGGCACGGCACGGTTCGGTTCGGCTCGGTTTGCGTTTCCACTGCAGTTTAGTATCGCTTTAGAGTGGGCGGCATTATTCACATGTCGTTATAGTTGCGCCGCCTCTACTGCCACGACTCCTAAAAAACGTTTTCATTCCGAGTCGCCCCATCAAGCTCTCGCTGGATCCGCTCCTCTGCTATCACATTTACATTTACATTTAGTCATTCTGGTAAAAGCGCCAAGTGTTTAAGTAGCCCAATTCTGCGGGAAAACCGCGGACTTGGCAACCCTGAGCGTGACTGATACTCGAGCCAACTCTGCT
This sequence comes from Sinocyclocheilus grahami, assembly GCF_001515645.1. Lineage (NCBI taxonomy): Eukaryota > Metazoa > Chordata > Actinopteri > Cypriniformes > Cyprinidae > Sinocyclocheilus > Sinocyclocheilus grahami. Next base: position 176,091 of record NW_015505687.1, read on the forward strand.
CTAACTGTCGACTAGCAGTGGGAGTCAGATTGCCCCCTAGTGGATCGCTAAAGATTTGTTAACTCGTATTCATAAATTCTCTAGAGAACGTCTCTGAATTAACTGATGCTCGCGCCCCCCTTGACAGGTGCTGGCGCCCCCACAGGTTGAAAACCCCTGCTCTAAAAAGCCCTGAATGTGCTCTGTACAGGGACATCCAGAATTAAGAAAGAAACATTTCGTACTATGAGTTGATACTTTTCGTACTTATACGCTGATATTATTTTAATGGAAATCATTACACTTTCTCAGGATTCTTTGATGAATAGAAAGTTCAAAAGAACGGCATTTATTTGAAATGTCTTTACTTTTCATTTAGCATCCCTGCTAAATGAAAGTATTAATTTCCTTAGAAAAAAATTTTAATGACCCAAGACTTTTTAACGGTAGTGTAAGCAATCAAGTAGTTTAGCTTAGATTAAAAAAAATAGCAACTGAATCTACCACAGACATTTTAAAAGCCTTTAGAAGTTCTCAGTTTTAACAATTTAATTTTAATTTCACTTTCTTCCTTTCTTTCTTTCATTCTTTCTTTCTCAATAGAGTAAGTTTTGGCTGTAGAGCTTGTTTGACCTGTCCTAACCCTGTGCAGTGAGTTGAATGAGAGCTACCCTGTGTCTTCCTTTCCAAATCCCCTACTGCAAGTCAGCGCGTGGCAACCATCCCCAACAAATGTCCTGAGAGGACCCATAATTAATCCCAATTCAGCATGTTTCAAAATCACATACAGCCAGCAGATCAGAGAGGATTTCAACATTATGGGTCTGAAAAATTCTCTAGAGAACGTCTCTGAATTAACTGATGCTCGCGCCCCCCTTGACAGGTGCTGGCGCCCCCACAGGTTGAAAACCCCTGCTCTAAAAAGCCCTGAATGTGCTCTGTACAGGGACATCCAGAATTAAGAAAGAAACATTTCGTACTATGAGTTGATACTTTTCGTACTTATACGCTGATATTATTTTAATGGAAATCATTACACTTTCTCAGGATTCTTTGATGAATAGAAAGTTCAAAAGAACGGCATTTATTTGAAATGTCTTTACTTTTCATTTAGCATCCCTGCTAAATGAAAGTATTAATTTCCTTAGAAAAAAATTTTAATGACCCAAGACTTTTTAACGGTAGTGTAAGCAATCAAGTAGTTTAGCTTAGATTAAAAAAAAATAGCAACTGAATCTACCACAGACATTTTAAAAGCCTTTAGAAGTTCTCAGTTTTAACAATTTAATTTTAATTTCACTTTCTTCCTTTCTTTCTTTCATTCTTTCTTTCTCAATAGAGTAAGTTTTGGCTGTAGAGCTTGTTTGACCTGTCCTAACCCTGTGCAGTGAGTTGAATGAGAGCTACCCTGTGTCTTCCTTTCCAAATCCCCTACTGCAAGTCAGCGCGTGGCAACCATCCCCAACAAATGTCCTGAGAGGACCCATAATTAATCCCAATTCAGCATGTTTCAAAATCACATACAGCCAGCAGATCAGAGAGGATTTCAACATTATGGGTCTGAAACAATTTGAGTAAAAAAAAAAAAAAAAGTCCACACACATTTCTCTCTATCTTTCTGTCTACAATGCATCGAATAACCTGAATAAATCGAGTGTGTAAAGGTTAATTCCTGTTCCAACAGGTTTCCTCTAGCACAGCGTCTGCTGTCCTTGCATTATTTCACTGATAATGGCTCCCTATCTACAAAGGACTGAGGAACCCATAAACTCATAAACTCTGTATCTAACATACATACACATCCTAAAGCAGGGATGTCAAACTCAATTCCTGGAGGGCCGGAGCCCTGCAGGGTTTGGATTCAACCCTAATCAAACACACCTGATCCAACTGATCAAGTCCTTCAGGTTTATTTGAAAACTACATGGTATGTGTGTTGGAGCAGGGTTGGAACAAAACTCTGCAGGGCTCCGACCCTCCAGGAACTGAGTTTGACACCCCTGTCCTAAAGTTTATATGTTCTAAAATGTATTTTTTTTTATTCAAGCAAGTCAAAGATTACACATACACACACTGTGGGGCTGAAGAACCTCGAGATCCCCTCAAAGAACGTAAAGATGAATGCCAACTCACCACTAGATGGAAGTGTTGTTCTATGTTTCTACAACTGCCCAGTCCCAAATCTCTCCACAGCAATTTCACGCTTTTCAGATCAAGTTTGTGTGGATAAACAGTGCAGCATAATGACGAAACACATCTGCTGGGTGAAATATCCATCAGCGCCTGAGCCAAAGTGAGAGGCTGTTCTGTCGGATAGGCATTGGCCATTTTGAGGTGAATGATCTATGTGCACAGTTTTTCTTTAGAGGAAAACTAAAAGAACACACATTCCTCCAGCAAGCACACTTAGTTGTATGGCTTACCATTGTTCACCCAGTCTTAAAACACAAGCCATTTCAACACAAAGTTAATGTAGATTTACATGTTGCAGAAGATTCTTGGACTTTTTACATTTATTTTAATTTTAGAATATAAATTCCAGAAGACATTTTAATCTCTTACAGAGATTTGTTTGTTGTGTGTTAGAAGGTATCTACAAATCCTCACCATGTGAGAACAGTAAGCACAAGACAGCAGAAGATTATTTCTGCTTTTTCTAACGGATGTTCACAATCTCTCAGAGCAAAATGAAGAGAGGAACCCTACAAAAACTCTTGACTTCATGTGATTTCTTGTTTACCAGTCTGCTCAAGGAGTCCATTTCAACTGATTTCACTACTAAATGTTCAAATGTTCAATTCAGTATATAGTAGTTCAGTTCAATATAAAATCATTATTTTCTGTATTCAAGAGCATCTAAACCAAAACAACAACAACATATTTTATGCCCATGTTTCACTTGTTATTATTATTTATTCATGTTTCATTAAAATATATATCTATCCTCAATGCCTCTGTTCTGAGTTTTGAATTGAGAGTAAAATTGCCGTGAATTCTCATAGAGGACATGGCTGTGTGTTTATACCTCATGATAAGCTCATCAGTTCACTGACTTACGAGACAGTAACCTCTTATACTAAAGCCACATCTTCACCCACATAAGCACTATAACAGAGTCAGAACACAGAGTTAAAATACTACAATAGAGCATTTCCATCCAAGATAGAGAATGAGAAAGGCAGAAGGATGAATAAACTGACTGGTGTTATGAAAAATGGGGAAAGGCAGCTCTTTAGGTCAAAATAAGTGGGTGATGTTTGTCCCTGATTTCAGGAAAACCACATCATGAAATTTAACTACAGTATACAGACATAATCTGTCCCCCCCCCCCCCCCCCCCCCCCCCCCCCCCCCCG
>NW_015505687.1:179694-204535 GCF_001515645.1 Sinocyclocheilus grahami
CCCCCCAGCCCTCCTCCACTGGGTGAGACTGAGGAACAACAGGAACAATGACCATTTTATTACTACAGACAAATTAAAAATATAAAAGAGGATCACTGTATTTATTTTCCATGTAATAAAGAGAGGGAGAAAGAGCGCCAAATGAGCAGATGAGGTATAATTGTTATACTTCTTCGTGTGATCTTTATCCATCAGCTGTTGCCCTGCAGGCTTCAATCTGACCTCTTGAGCAAAGCAAAAAACACACACTACAGCTGCAGAAACAATGAGGGAAGAACAACTACAGCACAAATCTGGACAGAATGAGTGGGTCCAAATACTTTTCTTCACCTCTCTTCTCTCTGAATCAGGCCTGATCATGGCCCTTAGTGTAAGAGGGAACTGTGATGTCATGCTAAAAATGTGGATCACTCATGCAAGTACAACCTGATCAGACAGGTTAACTCGTGGTTTACGGAAAATAACTGCCTTGATTCATAAGAGTGGCTTTCCAGAGAAAAACAATGACTAAAAGGAGCCAATAAAATCTCTACATGGGAATAATGAATCAGTTAATTGTAGAATAGAGTATTACCAGAAGGAAACAATATTTCCTTGATAGTCTAATAACAACATTTCTCAGTTGTAAGGTACTTTGCTTTGACATAGACACTCAGTTCTCAGTTAATCACACAAATTAAATGCTTGAGGGTAAATACATTGTTATACAACTAGACTCCAGCCATCAGCGAAACACCTACAGCTGTGTGACTTATCTAAACATCGGTGGAAAGGATCCTTAAGAAGTGTCTGTGCTTGCAGATTAGAGGCCTAATGCTGCACCATGACCCTCAACATGACCGTTACATTTAAAGAACGTTTCTAAATTTCACTTTTATGAGTAAAAAGTGCTGATGATGTAAATGTTTTAAGTACCTTGTAGCACTACGTAAATACCATCATTTATTAAAATACCATGGTAGCATTACTGTGGTACCACCAAAAAACTTTGTTGTTAGGGATGGCATTGTCTCTCTGAGTCTCTGTCAGAAGACAGTAGTGAAGCCTTCAGTGCACGATTGAGGGGATTTCTGACTCTGGCCACATGATAGAAACACCTTCAACCAGATTAGCATTAGGTGTGTTTTTCATTGTAAGGTGATAAAAATAATAATAAAAAAGTCTTAAATGTGTTGAAGGTGTTAGCATTAGCATGTGGAGAGCATGATTAAGCCCCCAAAGAATGGCATTATGTAAATTCACAGTGAATTTGAATTTGTATGTGTAGTATGCAGAAACAATTTTTAAACTTTTGAAATCTGTTACATTTTTGATCCACACTCAGAAGTCATTTAGAGGGTGAATAAACAATAGTTTACAAAGATATACAAGAACATGCAATGCAGTGTGTGTCTGAGAAAAAGAAGTTTGGTGACTGTAGTAATTATACGTATGTGTCAATGAAAAGCTTGAGAAAGTTGTAAGTCATTGAATCAAGTGAACATGGAACTCCCATTCTGGGATGTGTTTCCCAAAAGCATCGTTAGCCAACTATGGTCGCAAGTTCCGTCGTTACCAACATAGTTCAACGATTCGGTGTTTCCCGAAACCATAGTTCAAACGAACATTCGCAAACTGCACCGCAAACTTGTGTCGTTGGAACGACAGCTCTTCACCTGCGGTTAGAGGCATAGGTCGTTGTTAGTTTGCTGTGTCGACATCATTGATTGCGCCGCACCGTTATCGACCCTATGCCCTATTCCTTTCGAAGATTTCACCATCCACTTTCAGTGATTTGGGAGAGTTGAAGTTGTGGTGCTTAGATCTTACCTAATTCGCCTTTAAATAATTTTTTTATTACAAATTCAGTTTGAAACTATATAATAGCGTGGCTCTCGCAATTATTCTCCCTTCGAAGTGCCCTCTGAAAGCATTAATCATGCCGATTGGAACGCAGCCTTCGTTTCGTTTGTGCGAAGAAAAGGTGAGTTTGTCAAGTGAGTATCTTTGTTAAAACATTCATAAAGACACATTTCTCATATAACAATATTGGTAAAACAGTATGTTAGAGGTTTTCACTTATATTAAGTGTTAACACTCAAATCACAGTATTTTTATAGTAAATGAATGTACCCAAATAAATGAACAAAAATGTATAAATAAGTGAGTGATTTTGTTGTTTTTACAGAATTAGAATATAGAATATTCACTACAAATGTATGTGTGTGTGTGTGTGTGTGTGTGTATGTATATATATCCAGCTATCACCAAAGCCACCCTCTTCAGCCACCTGGCAAACTGCAGAATTGGCCCACACAAAAGAGTCATGTGTGCTTCCAGGCCATTTTGCCACAGTGTCAGTGAACATCCCCTGGTGATTACACACTATTTGAACAATAATGGCTGGATAGCCCTTCCTGCAAATGTACAAGGGCTCATTTACCTCAGGGCTTGACACTGGGATAAGGGTGCCATCGATGATTCCAATCACTCTGGGGATGTTGTCAATACTGTAGAACTGTTGATTGGCCAGCTGGATTTCTTTAGGAGTTTGAGGGAAAACTTCAGGAGTTTCGCCCAACACCTCTATAAAACTTCCAACAGCATAATAATGCAGTGTAGCTAACCACTGAACTTAAGGCGTTGTTTCTTCTTGTTGCCCTCTGAAGATGTGGTTTCACAACCTGTAGTAGTTCAAGGATCTTGGCCCTTGGAAGCCGAAATTTTCTTAAGATGGCATCATCAGATAGTGAGTCAAGGGGGGGGGGGGTAAAATGTGTCCCTATGCAGGCATTTATATGTGTGTATATAATTATGTGTATATAACTTATTGCAGAACAAATGAATAACTTCATTTCAAAAGCGTAATTCGAGTCGAAGAAAATAGAAAATAAAACCAAATTACTGTAGGTGGCAGTATGTGCTCATGGCACCAGTCGGCTATTAGATCGAAGAAGAAGAAGAAGAAGAACAACGTCATAACGACAGCTCAAACCAACGTGGTTTAAACGATGGATCTGCGACACAGGTACCATGGTTTCGGGAAACATTCGTGACTAGCTATAGTTCATTTCCACAACGATGCATCGTACTATGGTGGTTAATCAGCGAGTTACGTAGTTGTACAGGAAACGCACCCCTGGTTAGCTAATCCTGACGTCTTTTCTGTGGTCTGAGTCCAGTTTACACATTTCAGCCGGCTAAAACTAGTTCAACTGATTTTATGCAACCGTATTTCTCTATACCTGAACATCCAAAACTTTGAACTGCTTTCTGTTCTGAACAACATCTTCACCATTGTGCCCACACAAGCAGTGTAACAGATTAAAAACACATCTCATTATGTATCAAAATATATATGTTTTCTAGGAATATTGGAAGCTGAAACTTACAATATGGACTTGACAGCATCTAAAATGTATTTGCAAACTTGCAGCTTTAGAAACAAAAAAATCTTTAATATAACTTGCTGTCAGAGGTGTCATGAGTCACGATCTGAGAGTATGATGCTTCAGTGAGCATGAGATATGAAACACTTGCATACTCTTCCAACAGTAACACTGTGATGACAGACACATAATGTTGGCTTTGTACCATATCCTGGGATCAGTCAGGGGAATAATCACTAGGAAGTGCTAACACCTCTGTAATGACAATTGTGCTGCTGGGCTTTTCATTGCTTATGCTTAATATTATATCAAGCACTACCACATAACAATATGCAATTCAGTTATACGTATTGCATATGTATGAAAAGGAAAAAAATAAAAATTGTTCTTTTACCACGTGATGAACCTGTTGAACCTACACCTGAGACATTCATGCATTGTCTTGTTCGCATTGTTCTTGGGTTCAGGTAGCTTGAACTATGACAACAACTGCTGCCCCTCCAATCACTTCACATGGAAATCGGCACGTTGCTTACGAATGATGTGTTTTTGTATTCACCACCATTACTTTGCCCTGATGATGGTCATAGATATAAAGGATGAGCGGAAAATCGCATAGCTGAAACATGAATAACTGAATCAAATCAATGTATCGAATTTCAGACAATGGTACCCTGTGGCGAATATTCATACACCATAAGTCTCCCACACTGTGCCTTTGATGTCACATCCAAGATACTGCATTTGCACAAGTATGTGAAAAACTGCATTTTGGTCTCTGTACTTAATACATACTACTCAGACATTTCACTGATTGGACTCAGATGTCACACCCATTTAAGTTCTTGCGCGTAGAGAGCATAAGTTGAAACTGATTGGGTGAAAGGCTGTATTATGATGGACAAATCTCACCTGGGCGAAAAGTGTTGTTTAAATATTTAACACCCAAATGATGGATCTTTGACTTACTTACTATATTAATCACTTTTTCTGATGCAGAACCATGCGTAGGGGTGTAAACAGCAAAGGCAAAGGACTATGTTAAAACCTGCAACCCAGAGACCTCCTGATCTCTTCCCAGGTGCCCAGTGAGTTGGGAGTTAAGAGAGGGTGGGGTGTCAGCTTCACAAGCGTAATAATTGGCTGAAACAGTCAGCGAGCCTATCGTGTGAGCTCTCCAGTGTTTGGCCTGGAGGGCGTGGGCTCGACATTCTTTGGCAGAAGGTCAGCTGGACTTTGAACACTCAGAGTTGGTGCACAAGACTTCTTTAGACCTGAGCACAATATTATAGCTATTTGTCCTTATAATGTAAATCTTTGGTTGGATATGAATACATGTACTGTAAATGGTACACTGTAAACCTAAGATGCTATTTCTACCTGATGTAAACTTTAAATTTACTTTTGTTTGGGAACAATGTATTCAGGTTGATTCAGTGATGCTAATACAATATTTTGGATTAGAATAAAATCAATTAATTTAAATATTACCACATGAAGCACATTTTTCCTCAGTTGTGCCTCCACAGAACAGTACTTTGAACCATATGTATCTGAGCTGTTATCTGAGCCAGATATATTCATTAAAGCTCTCTCTGACCCGGTCCAGTTTCTTACAGCTTAAGCTATTGGCAGTATTCAAAGCATTATTCTAAATATTTTCACTTATAGAAGTCTGCATCTATACGCATTATGGTCTCAATGATTTTTATTAAGATTCCTAAACCCTCAATGCATTATTCTCTAGAACAACTAAAACATGCAGTAATTCAGAGGGAGACATTTTTACAGGCCCCTTTGTTTTCTGAGAGCTGGGTTGTTAGAGGAATAATCCAAAAACTCTGCTTTCCAAAATCTCTCTGCAGATGACACTGACTTATTTTCTCTTACTGCAGCAAAGAAACATGAGAGTTCATTGACCTCTGCTAAATTAAGGCAAAAATCTTCACATCTTCTAAAGGGCAAAATCAGGTAACTGGCATTAGCGCAAAAATTTAATGGAAAAGTCTTGTGTGAACACATTGTTATCGAACATTAATTTGTCATTAATTATTATTTTAAAGAATGAAGTCGAAAATGGTTACAATGAATTATTCTGTATCGAATACAGATTGTTTCCATTTGTCTTTTTGTTCTTTAAAGATGTGGGGAATTCATCTCAATAATTACTAATGTTCTCTGGACTGATCCTTCATTGAACTTCAAAGGATAAATATTGACATGAGCAAACAAAGCCAGATGACCTGTACTGGCCCTGATGGCTATTTTGGATATGTGTTGACGAGTTGAAGTTTTCAAAATCATGATCAGAGACTTTTGAAGTACTTTCCTCAGTAATTATTTTCTCCTATTTTTTTATTGACAAAAACCCACTGAACAGATACAAGGCTCAGGCTCTGCTTTTGGTATTCTGAGGGGAAACAAGCCAATTCCATCGTCATTCCAACGTTTAAATCATAAAAAATGTCACAAATCCAAAAATTCTCACAGTTCAGGTTTGTTTTCTAACTGTAGTTCACAGAGCTGACCATTAAACACTCAATTACTATAAATCAAGTAGAACAGAACTTCCTATAGATCAGTAAAGATCCAGTCCAGAATGTACTTATTATCAATGAATGAGTGCAGCTATATGTAATGAGCTTGAGTGTATGGCATGTTTGTTGAATCAGTGTTCTGTGTTAACGTCCCCTGCCAAAAGCAGAGCCTGGTTCTCACATGCTCTGGTTCATAAGGCCATTCTGCACATCCCACACAGAGCTTGCTGTTGTAGGAGGATCCTATCATAAGTCCCTAATGGATCTTATCACTTCTCCAATGTAGGACGGGAAGGGGGGGGGGTTAGGGATACGGTATCCTCCCTTCATTGCTGTCGTAGTAACAGCGGTTACAACTGCATGTTGTGGAATGGGATGAATTTGTAATTAAAGTTTTAATTTATATGAACATATTTATATATTAAACAATTAATTGTAATACATTTTAATACAATTTTATATTAGTAATTATTATATATTTTTTTAATTGTGCATAATTTATGTAATTACATTTAGTTTGCATTTACATGAATTTAAGTTTATATAATCAAATAATTAAATGTTATATTTTCCCCCTTATTTTTCCAGATAGTAAAGTGAAGACAGGACAGGACAGGACAGGTTTTGTTATATGTGCATTTTGGAAATTTGATTTGCACATTGGTGTTTCCATTGAGAATTTATAATGTAAAATTAATATCAAATATATCTTAATGGAAACAGGCTTATGAAAATATCCTTTGCATGTTTGAACACTTCCATGCATTGACTGTAAAGTGTTTTAATCATCTTGTACCAGCTGTAAAATGCAGTAAGGATTACTTTCTCTCAGAGAACTGAAAGCCATTCAAAGCGGTTTTGAATCAAGTCTACAGTCATAAATTGGTATCCATAAATAAGTATTGCTTTTTATTTCTCCTCTTTCCTACAACTTCTTTAACTTCTGTTTCAGTTTTTATAACCATTTCTTACTGTTTAAGTAAGTTGTTGTTTTTTAGCATGTGTGTTTGGCAGTGTTATTTTTTAGGATTACTGATAAACTACTGTCATTTGATTTGTATTATTTGTTATTTATTAAAATTTTAGTTAAATTATGTCTGAATTTATTATGTCTGTATAGGTCTTTTATTAAGTTTTAGTTTTATTTAATTTGAGTTATTTTAATACTTCAACAAACTAAATGGAAATGAAATAATATATATATTGAATTTATAAATGTGTATGTACATATACAGTATATATGCATGTGTGTGTGGTTGTACATGCACATGTAGTTGTTTTTTTTGGTGTTTGGCTTAGTGTTATGTTAGAATCATTATTATACTCTTACACCTTTTGTTCGTTAATATTTTGAATTGTTTTTAGCTTTATTTTTTGTTTTTCATTTAAATGTTAAGTTTTGAAATTTAGTTGTATGCATTTGTCATTTGTATTTAATTTCTTTATTTTTAAAAAGTGTAGAAGTAGTATTTATAAAGTTTTAGCTTTTAGTTTTGGATCTGTTTTTAGTTGTTTTAATACTACAATTGATTGCTTCTGTTGTCCTCATTTGTAAGTCGCTTTGGATAAAAGCGTCTGCTAAATGACTAAATAAATAAAATAAATACGAGTAAGCTAACCTTTGCACAGCATTCTTAATGTTTCTCATGTCACCTTTCACCCTGATGAGCAGCTGCCCCATGCACAGCAGAGAGAATCAGCAGAAATGCCACACTGAGATTGAAGAAGTGATTATATGGAGCTGTTCTCTGAGAGTTTATATAACTGTGACTGTAATAAGATCAGCATCAAATGGTGCACACAACGGTGTGATGATGCAGGAGCACATGCTCCAGAAGAGGATCTACTTCCTGTAGAGACAAATAAACACAAGCACATAATGTCCAGCAGTGTGCGGAATAAGTCTTGTGTTTGTATGTGTCTGTACAATAATGGAGACAGTCCCCCTACAAACAGCCCCTCCACCCCCAAATCATGAGACTACCCATGCTGTCTGTCTCTCTCTTTCTCTCCTGTCTTTCTCTGACTGAAAGAGGAAGTGCAGACCACTTCCCAGTGTAGCATGCAGGGTTGTGCTGATTCACGAGTCCACTAAGCAACCAAAAATTTTCCATCCACAAACTGTGACGACACATCCAAATTATTCAAATAAAAAAACAGAAAGCATTTTCTGTGAACATATATGTTAGTGAACAACAGTGGTTCCCAAAATTTTTGGGCAGCACCCCTCTATTCATTATCCAGGTCCTGTACCGCTCCCATCAGATACAATGTAGTATAATTGTCTTCGCTGAATGATAATGTTTATTTGATTTGACTGGACAGTTATCACTGTAGTTTCGCAGAAAGCAAATAAATAAATAAATATTTATGTATATATCTATATATTCGAATTATATCCAGATTATTAAACAATGAATAAGATGTAGGGCAGGGACTTGGTTCTATGCATCGGTTGTTGATTGGATGTTGAAATGTGAGCATTGCACTCAAAAGTGGAGGCAGATGAACGCGAGCTTGCAGGGGCCGGGTTTATAAACATGCTTTTAGAAAAAAGCTAGGGTGAATTTTTATTTTATGCCTTTAAGTCAAGTGGCAGATGTCGCCAACAGTAAATGGATGCCGAGTTCTTTTTCCAGACATACGACACGTGCTTGTTTTACTTCTGAAAACAGGAAAGTAATTTCTTTTACTGAACATCCCAATTATCCAGACAGAGCAACATTGGCTCAACCATAGATTTGAGTTTGGGGGCGGGACTAACAATTTTGCTAACCAATGGGAGACAGAGAGAATCTTCTGGAAACTTGTTTGAAAACTTGTTTGGCGATGCCAACTGTGGAAATTACTCAATTTGACACAGTACAGCTCATGCTTCTAGTGTTTTGTTTATACATCTAAAACTACAAATTAATTCTTGTGTTACTTTTCAACAAGGTATAAAAGAGCTAAAGACGGTATTTACAACACTGCAAAACCATGTGTGAAATCTTATAGTGTAAGCCATCACAACTAGCCTCTGGTTTTCAACCTCTGATAAGAAGTTTAATGGATGGCAGTGTGTTTGTGTGCATTCTCATGAGTTTAAAAGCTGATAGAACCATTTCACCAACTTGGCCCTGATGAAGTCCAGAGTTGTACTTCACTTCATTCCTGCTATGAGACTGACATGAAATACAGTAAAATCCCCAAAGCGCTCACAACCTGACGCATATGCATGTGTTGCTGTTGCTGCAACTCATTGACAACAATAGACCCAAGCCACCCAAATATATTAAAGGTTTTGCTTTGAAGGCTGTCACTAACTCTAATGTTCATCTGCCGTCTCTTTTTCACACATCATAACAAACGGGTTTTCGTACTGCTACATGTTGCAGTGGATAAACCATTACATCGCATTACAGATCTGTGGTTTGGTTTGTAATAATCTCTTGGTTTACATGATGTGCATAACAAAAATACTTTGGTTGAACCATAATTATCTATTTGAGTCTGTTTGAAAACAAATAACCCCAGAGTACGCCTCAGTGCTCAAATCAGAATGTTTAATCTCTTTTGGAGTGACATAATCAATAAAAACAGAGCATAGTGTATGTTCCACCATACTTATAAAGAAACCAGAAGCACACTAATGTTAGACACAAAGGCCATGTCCTCTTATTATGCTGTCAAGACATAAAGATGAATGGCAGTTAATGGGTGATGCTTTGCTATATTAATTTAAAGCTTGGTCTGAGCACTCAAACTGAGGTTTCAAAGTTTATGCACCATTTACACGAACGCAAACCCTGCTTACAGAAACTGTGGCGTCACTAGGCATGTTGTCATATGCTTGTGTTTTTTGAACAGGTCCAACAGTCAAATGAACAAAACACAGGCACATAACATGCTTTCCAATTAAAAGTGATTGATAGTGGATTGTTTTGATACCACATGGTAACTATAAAAATCTTCCTTTATTTGTAACTGCATTCCAATGTTTTCCTAAACTTTTTTTTTTGGCCTTATATTATATTTTAATTCACTCTTTCACTCACTTAAAATGTGATCACTTCTAAAGTGATACATGTATGTAATATATGTAAGTGACTGTCTTGTTAACTGCCAAACCTAAGCAATAATGCCTTGCAACATTCAGTCCAGGAACATATACAACTGACTTGGGTTTTGAAACATTGGCATGTTGTCACTCAGCCTGTGTAAGGTGATTTTGAAAGTGTAGAAACTGTCATTGAATTATCAATACTTGATGTTAGGGCACTTATAATTTACAGAAATCATAAACAGACATCAACAGGAACCAGCGTTAATATAGTATCATTAAGATACTGTATGTTTTATGTAGCTTTTACTTTAGGTTTCAATATTTTGAATATTTATGTTTTCATTTTAATTTGAACGTTTTAGCAATTTTGTTGTATTTTTGTTCGTTTTTTAAATATGAGACTATATTGTTTTTTAAATTAATTCTTATTTCAGTTAGTTATTTTAGTACATCAAGTTAAACTAAATGAAAATAAGATATGTTGCCTTGTATTTGAATATATTTCTGATAGAGTTTATTTTATTTCAACACCTGCCTTTTTTTCCATGTTGAAATTGTTTAAAAAGATATCTCAAAGAAAGTCTCTACTAACACTAGCACACTTCAAACCCTGAACAAATGGGAAATTGAGGTCTATTAGACAATCCAGTAAACTAGGGCTTGTTATGTCACTGTGTTGTAGTGCACCGAGATGCCCTTCAAATCTTCATCAAAGTATCACCAAGTCCATAAGACTCTTAGCATCTGTGCGTACCCACTGTACAACACCTACTTTGTGCCATGTGCAGCCACAGGAATGCCCAGAACCAGATCGGGTCAGCACATACTGTAAGCGGGTCGAGGCGCAATCGAAGAAAGAACTTTGCCCTTCCCCTCCCCTTCTTGTCAACCAATGGAAAAAATCAGGTCAATCCAAATCTGATTGTTTGCAGTGATAAAAAGCCACTATCATGGAATGAAGTACACAAGCTTTCCTTGAGGACAAATGACATGAGAAAAAGAGAATGCGTTCTGACAGACTGATACAATGGTAAACTTGGCAGCGAAGACTGTCATTAATTTTATAGTAGTCATATATCCACTAGTGCGTGTGTGTGTGTGTGTGTGTGCATTATTATTATATTACTTAGTTTTGACCTAATTTCCACCACACAAAAAAATGTGAACTTAGTAACGAGATGTGTGATGTGTAAAGAAATTAAAAGATCAATTGAGACAAATATTACAAGTGAACAGAACATTTTCTGTTTACAGTGTCATGTTCAATCAATCTCAAATTATGTGAAAATATTATTTAATTGTGTGTATGTAGGATACATAAAATGCTAGCTATACATAAAATGGTATACAAATGTGTCAGTCATTTTTACCCAAAAATGTAACATGTAATTTCTCATTAGAATGCTATTAAACACAATACATACTGAAATTTGTCAGTGATGGGTGCATATACACAGTTGGACACTGTTCGTGGAGAACCAGTGAAAGTGTGAAAAGTGCAACTTTCTAAGTATTTACAGGGCCAAAAGTGCCTGTAATTGAAGAAAGATCCATTACTGAATTTTGTCTTCAGCTTGTGTCTGTATATTTGAAAGGTTCATAATGAAATCATACCAATGCTGTAAAATCCCAGATCCCAAATCCCAGCGCTGTCAATCATTAAGAATCTACATATTCACTCTGATATCTCCGACAAACTGTAAAGAAGAGTGGGTGTGATGACCACATGAGCATCTGTGTCAGAGGATATTTTGGTATCAGATGACTTCATATCACCCATATGGTGTTTGGTCATACCCACATGCCGTGAAGCCTGAGTTTGTTTGTTTTCATTGTGACACAGCATGTTCTCACTCGAGTATCAGACTCACTCAGGACTCCAGACTGGAAGCTCCTGCTTTCTACAACATGACTGCACTTGATGAGCTGTGATTGGACTGTAAATAGTCTCCATAAGATGTTGGTTTCTTTGGTTTACAGCATGCAGATGAAACGGGTGTGTAAGTGGCCTTCTGAAATGAGGAAGCTACACTCTTAAAAATAAAGGTCACAAATGCACAACCACATTGGACAGCTTTTATACTCAATGCCAACCTCACTCACAGCATTTCACTGACATCCTGTAATGTCAGCCAATGATTACAGCACTTTATCTTTCCCTGCAAATCTACAAACACTAGCTTTCGGCATCAAATATACAAACATTTCCCAACACATAAAGCCTATGCATGCTCACACCAGGCATCAGAACACACAGAGAGTCATGTCTCAAACATAGAGCAGAACACACTGCTTACTCTCATACACCCCCACACACTGCCCTGAGACAATATGTTTATAAAATTAAATTACACACAATAAAAAAGCTGGACCTGTCACTCTGTGATGCACTGTTACGGCTCTAAAAGCAATGATGTCAGCACAGTGTAACTATTATAAAACTTTAAATGATGAGCACTCCTTCTTGCTCGGATAATGTGCTACAGCCTGCTCAAGTTTCAATATACAAATGAATAAATACTTTAATAGAGAAATTAATACTTAATAGATCAAAAAATGACTTATGTAGCGTCTGGACCAATAAAACACACAATATATATTTTGTTAGCTATATTTAACAAATACTCTGTAACACCCCTCAGTTAACAAGCCATATGAGGACCTATGAACCCTTCCCCCCGAAATGCGTAACACCCCAGGAAGCCGAACAGGCCCCTGGTTCCATGGCAACCAACGCTGATATCACTGGGTTTATTGGCCAAAAGAATGCAAAGCAGGGAAAATCCCTGCATGTCCCAGGGCAAGAGGCAGTGTAGAAATGGACTTTTCTACTAATGAATTCATAGGAAAACCTTTCTTTGAATGAACACACATGATCCTTCAGGCCATTGGGTATATTATTGTCATCGTGTATTTTGTCTTTGAAATTGTATACTGTGATGCAGGCTTATAATCGAAACACACTCCTGTCATCCTTTCACTATATGTAATCCTACCTTGCTTAGTATCTATGAATTCGCCTTTTTATGATCGAAACAAGCGTGTATATTATAGGCAATATATATTAGGGTCCTGAGAATCTTTAGTAATTTCGATTCAAGTCCATTTGCAAATTACCATGCTTAGAGACAAAGGGTCGTAAAACCCTCCAGCAATTGCCACCTCCCGCTTGGAATTTCCATCTTTCTCATTGGACAAGCCCATCTTGAAAGGCGGGGATCTTCTCCGACCTTAACCCTTTCGCACGTGAGTTTAAAATCTTCTAGCTGAGCCCCCAGCGTGAGTTTTTTTTAGGCGACCGTTATTTTAAAATGTATCGCCTTATTGTTTCCATGGCGACGCGTCATGCTTGTCATGTGACACAACGCAGCCACAATAGATCTGTGTAACACATGGATCGTTTTTATTTCGTTTTTCCTGTTTTATTCAAAATATTCACAAACATGCTCACTATATTATGAAATATCTGATATTCCGATTCTGAAATATGTGCAATTAAATCTGTTTGGTAGTTTAAACACTTTTATATTGACCGTGTTAGTTGATCTATAGCGGGTGATGGGCGCCGCCATGTTAGTTCGCGCTGCATCCGAGCTGTGGGATTTACAACACGCAAATTCATCCTCTCCTCCCGAAACACAAGAAAACATCTTCATGAGTTTAAAAACACACGTGCTGCAAATACTCACAATGCGACCAAATACTGAAATGCGCTGCAAATACGCACAACACAATCAAATACTGAAACGCTCTGCAAATTCAGAAGCGCGATGCAAAGACACACAACATGACCAAATACAGAAAAACGTTGCATGTAGCACAGACAACAACGGAAATGTTTCAAGGGGACCCCAACAACCCTTATGAAAACTAACCATGTTTTTATTATAGTAAAATTGTAGTAATGTTGTTTTTGGCGGGGGTTTTTTAAATAGTAAAACCATGGTTAATTTTCGTAAGGGAAGTTGCAAAAGTAAGTTAGCCAGTTTACATAATGTTTCACAGTTACAGTAATTGTGTATTTTGTCAGCTTATTTAGGCTAATAATATTTTTAAAAAAAGCTAAGGAATCATATGATCAGGATGTTAAACAAAAATCGCACCTTTCAGAATAGACACTGAAGTGTATCCCAGCCAGGTTTGTCATTTGTTCCCTTATACATTTCCGATGTGGTCTGTGCGTATTTGCAGCGCGTTTCTGTATTTAATTGTGTTGTGAGTCTTTGCAGTGCGTTTCTGTATTTGGTTGTGAGTCTCGCAGCGCGTTTCTGTATTTGCAGCAAGTTTCTGTATTTGGTTGTGTTGTGAGTCTTTGCAGTGCGTTTCTGTATTTGCAGTGTGTTTCTCTATTTGATTGTGTTGTGAGTCTTTGCAGCGCGTTTCTGTATTTGCTGCAAGTTTCTGTATTTGGTTGTGTTGTGAGTCTTTGCAGTGCGTTTCTGTATTTGCAGCGTGTTTCTGTATTTGGTTGTGTTGTGAGTATTTGCAGCGTGTTTCTGTATTTGGTTGTGTTGTGAGTCTTTGCAGCGAGTTTCTGTATTTGCAGCAAGTTTCTGTATTTGGTTGTGTTGTGAGTCTTTGCAGTGTGTTTCTGTATTTGGTTGTGTTGTGCAGTGCCAATCCTAGACTTCTGGGGGCCATACGCAAAACTGTGTCGGTGGAGCGGGGTATGAGTGGTTATGAACGAAGGAATGAAACGCATTTGTCCGTGTTTCACTCCGTCTCGATTCGCGCTCACGGAAAACGCTTGAGAAACAGTGTCTCTTCCACGACTTGGTACTCTTTCAACTCGTTTTTAATCTCAAGCAAGACTGTACGACATTCACATTACATGATTTGACTGATTTTTACGTAGAAAGGGTGACAGCGCACCGCATTAAAAGAAATGATCATTCATGTTTTCATAACCGTTGGCCAAATTCAAAAACGAAACTAAAATTAAATCATCTTTGAGAGCAAGGGGGCCCCCTGGTGTTTCGGGGGCCCTATGCAGATTGCGTATTTTGCGTATAGGGAGCATCGGCTCTGGTGTTGTGAGTATTTGCAGCACGTTTCTGTATTTGCAGCATGTTTCTGTATTTGGTTGTGTTGTGAGTCTTTGCAGTGCGTTTCTGTATTTGCAGCGTGTTTCTGTATTTGGTTGTGTTGTGAGACTTTGCAGCGCGTTTCTGTATTTGGTTGTGTTGTGAGTATTTGCAGCACGTTTCTGTATTTGCAGCGTGTTTCTGTATTTGGTTGTGTTGTGAGTATTTACAGTGAGTTTCTGTATTTGGTTGTGTTGTGAGTATTTACAGTGTGTTTCTGTATTTGGTTGTGTTGTGCGTCTTTGCAGTGCGTTTCTGTATTTACAGTGTGTTTCTGTATTTGGTTGTGTTGTGCATCTTTGCAGCGCGTTTCTGTATTTGCAGCGTGTTTCTGTATTTGGTTTTGTTGTGAGTATTTGTAGTGCATTTCTGTATTTGGTTGTGTTGTGAGTCTTTGCAGTGCGTTTCTGTATTTGCAGCGCATTTCTGTAATTGGTTGTGTTGTGAGTATTTGCAGTACATTTCTGTATTTGCAGCGTGTTTCTGTATTTGGTTGTGTTGTGAGTATTTGCAGTGCATTTCTGTATTTGGTTGTGTTGTGAGTCTTTGCAGTGCGTTTCTGTATTTGGTTGTGTTGTGAGTCTTTGCAGTGCGTTTCTGTAGTATTTGCAGCATGTTTCTGTATTTGGTTGTGTTGTGAGTATTTGCAGTGCGTTTCTGTATTTGCAGCGTGTTTCTGTAATCGGTTGTGTTGTGAGTATTTGCAGCATGTTTATGTATTTGGTTGTGTTGTGAGTCTTTGCAGTGCGTTTCTGTATTTGGTTGTGTTGTGAGTATTTGCAGCGCGTTGTCAAACTGATGAAGATATTTTTTGCTGGTGTTTTTTCTATTTTATCTATTTCTTTTTGTTTTTTTTTCATTTGTAGCACGTTGAGCTCTCTTGGCCACCGTCATTTTTCATGTACGAAGTGCTCATGAATCTAAACTATAAACATTTATGAACTTTACCTTCTTCCTAATTATAATTAATTCACTTTTATTGCTTTCTAGAAGACAGTGCAAAATAAATAAATAAATAAAAAAGAAAGAAAGAAAAAGGTGCTGGTAGGGAAGTACTGGGGGGCTGGATGAGGTTCATTGTTGATTCTCTCAAGGTTCAAAACTCAACATTAAGAAACAGCGTTGAAAGAAAACTCCCTTTGGCTAACATACTCCTCCACATCCCCACTTCCCTTTCTTTCTAAGTACATATTTTTCACTCAATTTCTGTCTTTTTCTCCCTCTTTCTCTTTACCTCTTTCTGCCCCCACCCCACTTATAGTTTGAGTTATGTTTTTTGGACATAATTATTATCTGAGCTCCAGAATGCAGAAAAGCAACAAATCATTCAGGGACTATCCTGTTCCTCTTGCATCTCTGGGGAATGCACTGGTAGCAATCAAATTGGTGCAATCCATTAAGAGATTTCACAGCTGTCAATGATGTATAGTGCAAAAAGTTCATTCTTTTCTCTCTGGACTCTTTCAGAAGAGTTATTGAGTGAGTTCAGTGTAACATTGGACTCATTTATATGTGTGTGTGTGTGTGTGTGTGTGTGTGCACGCATACATTTAGCTTTCATAAATGACTGTGCATATTTATTTAGGGCTTTAAAAACAAATATTTGTGAAATCTCCACTATATGTAGAATACTGCATACTAAATACTACATTATATGAAAAACAGGCATGTCTCATCAAAACTGAGGTGCACATTTGGACAAAGTGAGACAAAGGGAATAAGCTACAGTTATGGATAAGGTGTAGGCTGGAATAAGTAAGATTAAATGTTAAAAGGTCTGAGCTTGCAGTCATAGAGACTAAAGCACAGTTCCCCTTGAGGAAAATTAGGTTTATTATTATTATTAATATTTTCCCCTGAGCTCCTCTAATTTTATTTTTTCATTAGTCACTAGTTTTTTTTTTTATATATAACTTTCACACCATTAGAATTAAACACACTGCTTTTTTGCTTCTGTACCTTTAAGGTTTGCACATTTGAGCTGTAAGCTGTGCTAACAAATGCTAAGTAGACTAAAGGGTCACTGCCACATGTGCTACTGGCTTCTAGAAACTCCTGCTCATACAGTTAAGTTTGCCCTTTCCGTTTCAAATATAGAGTAGAGCTATGTTAATGTATTAAACCCATCATCCACTGCCATAATAAATCAATACATACATACATACATACATACACACACACACACATAGACATTCCGTACAACTACTTTAAAACATTTATAGTGAAAAGCAGTGAAAAAAAAGAAAGAACTGAATTGAATTGAAAATATTCAATCAAGTTTATGCATGTAACTGTACTTTAGTATAAAGATGATACAAATATGTCTTTGATTCTTAGATGTGATAAATTTTTTGATTAATATAGTGTTTGTGTGGTGGAAGGAGGGTCTGTCTGTCTTTCTGCAAGAGTTCATTTTAACTTAGACCTGTTAGACTGGTTAAGAAAGGAAAGAGCATGAATTGATGTAGGCGGTTGGCAGATGTTTGGGGTGTATGAAGGTGTTCTGTTTTCATGTCATCACTTCGGTGTGGAGAATAACAGTGAGGCTCTTATTTCATCATTCTGGCTTTAAATAAAAAAAACCTTTCTCTCTTACTCTGCTCTGACTTGTTTGTCCGGTTACATTACTAGCCTCTAGTACAATCCATCCATGCACTATGGTTTAGCGTTCCACTGAACCCTCTCTACTCACAGTTGATAAACATTTCCCAGACGAGACCACACACTCATCCACGCCAGTTTACATCACTGATCACAGACTTCAATCTATCATCTGATTGTGCTGTTCTACATTTCGTTCAGTTTACTAATCAAATTCTATAAATCCTTCTAAAAATAAAAAAATACTCAATAATAGTATTTTTATACAATGTAAAAAAAAAGTTGGCAGCTTGTGTAATATTATCCATTAAGTTCTTCAAGTAACATTTATCATGGAATCGCTGTTGCACTCCTTTAACACAAGAATAAACAGGCGAAAGTGCTTTTAAAAAAACAATTTTTTGCTATGACTTTTCATGGACCAAAATACATATGTATACATAAAATCTATGTTCACACATACACTACCATTCAAACGTTTGGGGTCGGTAAGATTTTTAATCTCTTATGCTCACCAACGCTACATTTATTTGATCAAAAATGCAGTAAAAACTGCAATATTGTGAAATATTATTACAATTTAAAATAACTGTTTTCTATTTAAATATATTAAAATGTAAATTTTTCCTCTGATGGCAAAATTGAATTTTCAGCAGTCATTACTCCAGTCTTCAGAGTCACATGATCCTTCAGAAATCATTCTAATATACTGATTTGGTGCTTAAGAAACATTTCTTATTATCATCAAGGTTTATTATTTTTGTGGAAACCGTTTTTTTTCTTTGGATTAATAGAATGTTCAAAAGAACAGAATTTATTTGAAATATAAAAATCTTTTGTAACATTAAAAATGTCTTTACTGCCATTTTTGAATTTAATGTATCCTTGCTGAGTTAGTTTTATTTCTAAGTTTTATTTCTTTCAAAAAATATCTACTCCCCTCTTAAACTATTCATGGTATGTTATGTATAAGTCTATTCTTTATTTCACAACGATAAAACTACCATTTTAAGGTGTCATGCTTATTCATCCAATATTTCAATATTTGTAGTCAACTTCTGCCAAATCATACAATGACTAAAATCAAACAGTACATTCTGTGCTACAGCCCAATGATAAAAATATCTAGTCCTAAATTCTGAGCATGTCTCCACAGGGGGAAACAGAATAAAACCTGGACAAGGTTGTTGGCTATACTACACGTCAATGAGACATTTAACTGATAGAAGAATACAATGTGTGTGTAAAATTAAAGATAGATCTGAAAGATCTGTGCTGACAGGTAAAGTCAGGGGAGAGAGATTAAATATTAGTGTTGGCAGGATGCTGTGTACTGAACATCTCTCTGTCTTTTGTAATGAAAAAATAACAATACATAGCATTCCCTCTTGAAGACAACCTTAAAAATTCTGTATCAAATCCATAATGACCCTATTTCTAAACACAAAATATTACCATGTATGTATAATGTAAACAGATTTGTGCAATATCTTGTTTAGAACTTTGATATTATTTTAAATGAATGGAATATGAGTCATATTTAAACAGTCTGGACTGTCCAGTCCCAAGCAAATTCCAAATCAATTGTATTTTATGTAGCACTTTTCAATTCATATTGGTTCAAGAGAGCTTTACAAGAAGAGCTTTACAAGAAGAGCTTTACAACCCCTTTTTTCTTCCATGTGACTGTAGCAAGGAAAAACTTGAAGACGTTTAAGTAGATAAGGAAGAACTGTTAGAGGAACCGAGACTGCTGGAAATGTGAGTATTTGCAGCATGTTTATGTATTTGGTTGTGTTGTGAGTCTTTGCAGTGCGTTTCTGTAGTATTTGCAGCATGTTTCTGTATTTGGTTGTGTTGTGAGTATTTGCAGCGCGTTGTCAAACTGATGAAGATATTTTTTGCTGGTGTTTTTTCTATTTTATCTATTTCTTTTTGTTTTTTTTTCATTTGTAGCACGTTGAGCTCTCTTGGCCACCGTCATTTTTCATGTACGAAGTGCTCATGAATCTAAACTATAAACATTTATGAACTTTACCTTCTTCCTAATTATAATTAATTCACTTTTATTGCTTTCTAGAAGACAGTGCAAAATAAATAAATAAATAAAAAAGAAAGAAAGAAAAAGGTGCTGGTAGGGAAGTACTGGGGGGCTGGATGAGGTTCATTGTTGATTCTCTCAAGGTTCAAAACTCAACATTAAGAAACAGCGTTGAAAGAAAACTCCCTTTGGCTAACATACTCCTCCACATCCCCACTTCCCTTTCTTTCTAAGTACATATTTTTCACTCAATTTCTGTCTTTTTCTCCCTCTTTCTCTTTACCTCTTTCTGCCCCCACCCCACTTATAGTTTGAGTTATGTTTTTTGGACATAATTATTATCTGAGCTCCAGAATGCAGAAAAGCAACAAATCATTCAGGGACTATCCTGTTCCTCTTGCATCTCTGGGGAATGCACTGGTAGCAATCAAATTGGTGCAATCCATTAAGAGATTTCACAGCTGTCAATGATGTATAGTGCAAAAAGTTCATTCTTTTCTCTCTGGACTCTTTCAGAAGAGTTATTGAGTGAGTTCAGTGTAACATTGGACTCATTTATATGTGTGTGTGTGTGTGTGTGTGTGTGTGCACGCATACATTTAGCTTTCATAAATGACTGTGCATATTTATTTAGGGCTTTAAAAACAAATATTTGTGAAATCTCCACTATATGTAGAATACTGCATACTAAATACTACATTATATGAAAAACAGGCATGTCTCATCAAAACTGAGGTGCACATTTGGACAAAGTGAGACAAAGGGAATAAGCTACAGTTATGGATAAGGTGTAGGCTGGAATAAGTAAGATTAAATGTTAAAAGGTCTGAGCTTGCAGTCATAGAGACTAAAGCACAGTTCCCCTTGAGGAAAATTAGGTTTATTATTATTATTAATATTTTCCCCTGAGCTCCTCTAATTTTATTTTTTCATTAGTCACTAGTTTTTTTTTTTATATATAACTTTCACACCAGCAGTGAAAAAAAAGAAAGAACTGAATTGAATTGAAAATATTCAATCAAGTTTATGCATGTAACTGTACTTTAGTATAAAGATGATACAAATATGTCTTTGATTCTTAGATGTGATAAATTTTTTGATTAATATAGTGTTTGTGTGGTGGAAGGAGGGTCTGTCTGTCTTTCTGCAAGAGTTCATTTTAACTTAGACCTGTTAGACTGGTTAAGAAAGGAAAGAGCATGAATTGATGTAGGCGGTTGGCAGATGTTTGGGGTGTATGAAGGTGTTCTGTTTTCATGTCATCACTTCGGTGTGGAGAATAACAGTGAGGCTCTTATTTCATCATTCTGGCTTTAAATAAAAAAAACCTTTCTCTCTTACTCTGCTCTGACTTGTTTGTCCGGTTACATTACTAGCCTCTAGTACAATCCATCCATGCACTATGGTTTAGCGTTCCACTATATATAACTTTCACACCATTAGAATTAAACACACTGCTTTTTTGCTTCTGTACCTTTAAGGTTTGCACATTTGAGCTGTAAGCTGTGCTAACAAATGCTAAGTAGACTAAAGGGTCACTGCCACATGTGCTACTGGCTTCTAGAAACTCCTGCTCATACAGTTAAGTTTGCCCTTTCCGTTTCAAATATAGAGTAGAGCTATGTTAATGTATTAAACCCATCATCCACTGCCATAATAAATCAATACATACATACATACATACATACATACATACATACATACACACACACACACATAGACATTCCGTACAACTACTTTAAAACATTTATAGTGAAAAGCAGTGAAAAAAAAGAAAGAACTGAATTGAATTGAAAATATTCAATCAGGTTTATGCATGTAACTGTACTTTAGTATAAAGATGATACAAATATGTCTTTGATTCTTAGATGTGATACATTTTTTGATTAATATAGTGTTTGTGTGGTGGAAGGAGGGTCTGTCTGTCTTTCTGCAAGAGTTCATTTTAACTTAGACCTGTTAGACTGGTTAAGAAAGGAAAGAGCATGAATTGATGTAGGCGGTTGGCAGATGTTTGGGGTGTATGAAGGTGTTCTGTTTTCATGTCATCACTTCGGTGTGGAGAATAACAGTGAGGCTCTTATTTCATCATTCTGGCTTTAAATAAAAAAAACCTTTCTCTCTTACTCTGCTCTGACTTGTTTGTCCGGTTACATTACTAGCCTCTAGTACAATCCATCCATGCACTATGGTTTAGCGTTCCACTGAACCCTCTCTACTCACAGTTGATAAACATTTCCCAGACGAGACCACACACTCATCCACGCCAGTTTACATCACTGATCACAGACTTCAATCTATCATCTGATTGTGCTGTTCTACATTTCGTTCAGTTTACTAATCAAATTCTATAAATCCTTCTAAAAATAAAAAAATACTCAATAATAGTATTTTTATACAATGTAAAAAAAAAGTTGGCAGCTTGTGTAATATTATCCATTAAGTTCTTCAAGTAACATTTATCATGGAATCGCTGTTGCACTCCTTTAACACAAGAATAAACAGGCGAAAGTGCTTTTAAAAAAACAATTTTTTGCTATGACTTTTCATGGACCAAAATACATATGTATACATAAAATCTATGTTCACACATACACTACCATTCAAACGTTTGGGGTCGGTAAGATTTTTAATCTCTTATGCTCACCAACGCTACATTTATTTGATCAAAAATGCAGTAAAAACTGCAATATTGTGAAATATTATTACAATTTAAAATAACTGTTTTCTATTTAAATATATTAAAATGTAAATTTTTCCTCTGATGGCAAAATTGAATTTTCAGCAGTCATTACTCCAGTCTTCAGAGTCACATGATCCTTCAGAAATCATTCTAATATACTGATTTGGTGCTTAAGAAACATTTCTTATTATCATCAAGGTTTATTATTTTTGTGGAAACCGTTTTTTTTCTTTGGATTAATAGAATGTTCAAAAGAACAGAATTTATTTGAAATATAAAAATCTTTTGTAACATTAAAAATGTCTTTACTGCCATTTTTGAATTTAATGTATCCTTGCTGAGTTAGTTTTATTTCTAAGTTTTATTTCTTTCAAAAAATATCTACTCCCCTCTTAAACTATTCATGGTATGTTATGTATAAGTCTATTCTTTATTTCACAACGATAAAACTACCATTTTAAGGTGTCATGCTTATTCATCCAATATTTCAATATTTGTAGTCAACTTCTGCCAAATCATACAATGACTAAAATCAAACAGTACATTCTGTGCTACAGCCCAATGATAAAAATATCTAGTCCTAAATTCTGAGCATGTCTCCACAGGGGGAAACAGAATAAAACCTGGACAAGGTTGTTGGCTATACTACACGTCAATGAGACATTTAACTGATAGAAGAATACAATGTGTGTGTAAAATTAAAGATAGATCTGAAAGATCTGTGCTGACAGGTAAAGTCAGGGGAGAGAGATTAAATATTAGTGTTGGCAGGATGCTGTGTACTGAACATCTCTCTGTCTTTTGTAATGAAAAAATAACAATACATAGCATTCCCTCTTGAAGACAACCTTAAAAATTCTGTATCAAATCCATAATGACCCTATCAGCTGGCTATACTACACGTCAATGAGACATTTAACTGATAGAAGAATACAATGTGTGTGTAAAATTAAAGATAGATCTGAAAGATCTGTGCTGACAGGTAAAGTCAGGGGAGAGAGATTAAATATTAGTGTTGGCAGGATGCTGTGTACTGAACATCTCTGTCTTTTGTAATGAAAAAATAACAATACATAGCATTCCCTCTTGAAGACAACCTTAAAAATTCTGTATCAAATCCATAATGACCCTATTTCTAAACACAAAATATTACCATGTATGTATAATGTAAACAGATTTGTGCAATATCTTGTTTAGAACTTTGATATTATTTTAAATGAATGGAATATGAGTCATATTTAAACAGTCTGGACTGTCCAGTCCCAAGCAAATTCCAAATCAATTGTATTTTATGTAGCACTTTTCAATTCATATTGGTTCAAGAGAGCTTTACAAGAAGAGCTTTACAAGAAGAGCTTTACAACCCCTTTTTTCTTCCATGTGACTGTAGCAAGGAAAAACTTGAAGACGTTTAAGTAGATAAGGAAGAACTGTTAGAGGAACCGAGACTGCTGGAAAAGCCCACCGCCTTGGACTGACACAGAGCATATTTACAAAGCATGAACACATAAATGTTCATTTTGAACAGATGTGATCCAGCCATATAGTATTATTTAAAACATCAGCTAATTTGTTGTTTAATTAAGTGCTTTTGAATAAAAAAGTAGCTCATGCATTATATAAAAGTCTCTCATTCAAAAGTAAATCAAGCTTTTTTTTTCTTTTTCTTTTTGGCTAACACACTTTCCTGAGGCCCTTGATCTCAGCTTTATTCTCTCTACCATAATTTTTTAAGCTACTTTTTCATAAATATTTTTCATTTCCCAGCAGTGTGTTTATGTCATGCCCATACTAACACCAAACAGCAACGGAAACTCAGGAAACACTTTTTAGAAAGAAAGCGCTGTGTTCCAAACATCCACACTTTGGACCTTTTGCTCCCCCTAAAGCACAATGCTGGCACACCTCAATGGCTTATTTAAAGAGTTTGATGTGAATTAATAATGACGCTGGATAAATTCACAGTAGTAAGCAGCAAACAATGTAACAAGGTGGCTATTCATACATCTGTGATCCTTTACAAATTACGTAAAAATATAAACACGTCAGTCTCAAGGTTTTTTTTTTTTACTTCCATGTGCATTGACCAATTCTCAGTCCATATAGTCAATTAAAAAACAAGCTCCTAATCAATAGCAAGCAGTCAGTATCACTTCAATCCAGAATCCAGACAGACAGAGAGAGATAGTGAGTGTGTTTGTGTGTGGAGAGAGAGAGAGAGAGAGAGAGAGAGAGAGAGAGAGGGATGACTGTGAAGGCAGATATGGGCTTCGGCAAACAGGACGCAGTGACACTAGGTGCAAAGGTAGAGCTGAGTAAGATAAGACCTGCTCTTAACACGCAGATTAGATACTATTTGGCAGACAGAGGGCATTTTGATAAGTCGAGAGCACACACACACTTTGATAAGTCGGGTCATACACATAAAGACCCATATTGATTGGTAAGGTCTCTCACACACACACACACACGCACACACACA
>NW_015505687.1:205076-205703 GCF_001515645.1 Sinocyclocheilus grahami
TTTTTTTTTTTAACTTTAAACCGCATAAACACATTTCATTACACCAAATACACAAAATAATGTTCTTTTTAGCAGCATCATATGACCCCTTTAAGAACTTATAAAACATGTATATAAACTTTTTGACCCAGAAAAATTAAAGGGACTGTTCACCCACAATATAAAATCTGTCATCATCTATGAAATGTTGATCAAAAACCTGTCACCTTCTTTCGTCTGTGGAACACAAAAGGAGATATTTTGAAGAACTGTTTTGCTTTTTTCTTTTGTCCATACAGTGAAAGTCAGCGTGACTTTCAAATTAATTTCGTTGCATGGACAAACACGTTTTAAAACATCCACAGAAGAAAGAAAGTCAAAGAGGTTTTTGAACAACATGAGGATGAGTAAATTATGACAGAATTTTCATTTTTGGGTTAAAAATTTTCCTTTAAGGAATTGAAATAAATACTCTACCAAGCTGAAAGGTATAGTATTGCATCATTCCTAATTGAAATCAAACTAAAATGGGAATTTATGAAAAAAGAAAATATATATCATAACATGGTTCAAATAGTCTCAAATTGTAACCACATGTAACAAGACATTCTGGGGGGGGGGGGGGGAAAAAAAAAAAAAATTTTAAAA
>NW_015505687.1:205949-212976 GCF_001515645.1 Sinocyclocheilus grahami
AAATAAGAGAAATTTTACAAGAAGAGTAAAATATTTTACTCTTCTTGTAAAATATTTTAGGCATCATCATCATTAATCAGAAGTTAACATATACTGAAACAGTATTTCACATTCTAGATTATACAAACTGACATAATCATCACTAATGAGAGTTAATTGATGTGTCCAAGAGGCACATTTAATGCCAGAATCTCTTTTCAAATGTTATGAGAGTGAATGTCAAGCCAGAAGACTTCAGCCTGCGGCAATGACGAGTTTAATCTATCAGATCTCTGAGGTAAAGAAGCTCTCACACAAACATGACCGAGCATGAGATAGCAGAACACTCCCAAACCTACAGAAACACAGTATGTGAACAATCCCACTCAACACAATAACAAATAACAGGTCCTAATATCTAACAAAATGTTATGTACTTTTTATACATTTTCAGAATCAGAAAATAGAACAACATATGTTACATTATAGTGCAAAACAGATATGATGATAACTGAATGTTTTTCTGCAGGTTATTAAAAAATGCATATAAAAAAATGTGCACATTGCAATGTGAAGAATTCAATTGATTATAATAAGAACTGTCTTGGATTCAGTGTTTCATGTTTTTTAGAATGCTGTCGGTTTCCAAATTATAAGAGATATTTGATCTTGGAAACCCTATCTGGTCATGCAAAGTAATGCTGAGATCTTTACTAAACACTAAATGAGTGATAATACACACGTCTCTCTTTCCTCTTTTCTTTGTGTACTCATACTCTCACTCCCCCACCCCATCCCACCCTACTCTAGTTCTCTCTCTGTAATCTGTCCTGTCATATCCGTCATCTTTTAAACTCACAATAAGACGTGCGGCTCATTTGTGCTATTCAAAGTTTAACTTTGCTCCTGCGCTAGTGAAGTGACCTCTACAAAAAGGTTAAGACTCGTATTTTCCATTTTTTCTTTTAGTCAACAGGGTGAGCCCGGTGAGTTCGGTAAATCATTAGTGAACATGAAGCCATAATTCAACCAACCTGAACATTGAGCTGGTGTTCTTTCTTTTTTTTTATGAAAAAGAGCTTCAAAGGTATTCATTGCCTGAGCAATTTAATACTTTGTTACTATGTCATTTGTGTTCTGTTCTGTCACCAGTCTGAAAGTGGGAACTGCTGGATAGAGAAAGCTCTCTGAGAGAGTGGCTAAGCACCAGGTTATGTGTAAATGGGCCTGCTGTTAAAGTCACATGACACGAACCTCACCCTATATTGCATAAACAGACGGCAATCATCACAGAGAAAAATAATACTTACATAATTACACACATTTTCTTAATTAAGCTAACCATAAAATCATAACTGAGCTGGGTATGAGTCACCATTGAGCCTCAACTTCTCAGACAGTTTAAAAGCAATTAAGGATTTCTGTTTGTTTGTATTCTTTTATTATTATATATTTGATCATTATTTACTTATATTTATTTAGGTTCATACTATCATCAAAACCTCCACTGCTGTCATGAGCAAAAAATATTTATTGCCAACATGAATATTTACAGAAACTGCAGTACTTTATTTATACAGTTAAATTAAATCAAAGCATTGATCAATATGCTCAAAATATACTCTCGCGGTAAAATGAAACTATGAAAATGGTATCATTAGGTCACTGTAAGCAATTATTTTTCAATTATTTTTGGAGAAAATGTACCAGTAAATATTTCTTACATAAACATGCCGAACCCTACATTGGAATCAACTAATTATATTTGTCATATAGGAAAGCATACAAATCCATATGAGCTGATTTCACTCCACCGAGACTGAATAGTGTGTAAAGCTACTTCTACAGTGTAGCAATACTAAAGAAAGCAACTTTACAATTACAATTGATTTACTTCAGATATGTCTCATAAGCCAGAATATTCGAACTGCAGCATGTCAGATTTGCAATACACACATAAAGACACACATGCACACTGACTTACTCAATGCATGTATGTGTTTATAGTGAGCACTCGCACACTCACACACAGTGACTCACACAAACACAAGGACATCACCAACACAGGTTAATAATTGTTATGGAATTTTCCAAATCATAAAATGAGCTCTACCTACATTCTCTCTCTCTCTCTCTCTCTCTCTCACACACACACACACACACACATACATACATACATACATACACATTTAGCGACTTACAAATGAGAACAATGGAAGCAATCAAAATCAATAAAAGAGCAATGACATACAAGTGCTATAACAAGTCTCAGTTAGCGTAACGCAGTACATGTAGCAAGTTTTTTTTTTAATAATATAATAAATAAAAAGAAAACGGATAGAAAAAGAATAGAGCAAGCTAGTGTTAGAGGTCTTTTTTGCTTTTGTTAATTGTATAATAAATGAAAAGAAAACACAAAAATTCAAAAAGATTAGAAAGCAAGTGTTCGTAAAGCAAATGAATAGAGTGCAAGTCTAAAAGGGACATGTTTTTTTTTTAAAGAATAGAATTATAATAGAGAGTGCTAGAGTTAGAGGGTCAAATAAAGATGGAAGAGATGTGTTTTTAGCCGATTCTTGAAGATGGCTAAGGACTCAGCTGCTCGGATTGAGTTGGGCAGATCATTCCACCAGGAGGGAACGTTTAATTTAAAAGTCCGTAAAAGTGATTTTGTGCTTCTTTGGGAAGCTTCTAGAGGGCACATAAGTCTCATAAGTAATGAATTTAGGTAAAGGGGGGAAGAGCAAGAGCCAGTGGTGGTTTTGTAGGTAAACATCAATGCCTTGAATTTTATACGAGCAGCTATTGGTAGCCCGTGCAAATTGATAAACAGAGGTGTGACATGCATTCTTTTTGGCTCATTAAAAATTAATCTTTCTGCCGCGTTCTGGATTAATTGTAAAGGTTTGATAGAACTGGCTGGAAGACCTGCCAAGAGAGCATTGCAATAGTCCAGCCTGGACAGAACAAGAGCTTGAACAAGGAATTGTGAATCATGTTCCGAAAGAAAGGCATGATCTTCTTGATGTTGAATAAAGCAAATCTGCAGGACCGGACAGTTTTAGCAATGTGGTCTGAGAAAATCAGCTCATCATCAATCACAACTCCAGGGTTTCTGGCTGTTTTTGAAGGAGTTATGGTTGATGTGCCTAACTGGATGGCGAAATTGAGATGAAACGATGGGTTTGCTGGAATCACAAGCAGTTCTGTCTTGGCAAGGTTGAGTTGAAGGTGATGGTCCTTCATCCAGCAAGAAATGTCTGTTAGACAAGCTGAGATGCAAGCAGCTATTGTCGGATCATCAGGATGGAATGAGAGGAAGAGTTGAGTGTCATCAGCATAGCAGTGGTATGAAAAGCCATGTTTCTGAATGACAGAACCTAATGATGCCATGTAGACAGAGAAGAGAAGTGGTCCAAGAACTGAGCCCTGAGGCACCCCAGTAGTTAGATGTTGCGACTTGGACACCTCACCTCTCCAATATACTTTGAAGGAATATATATTGTTTACATCATGTCAATAGACTTTTTTAATGAAAACATTATGCCTATACATCCAGTATGCAGGTATCAATACAGATATTATACTATATTAATTATTGTAAGTGCATCTTGCTAATTTAAACCAAAAGCAGTATTTTCTCTCTACTTTAAAAAAGGCTTCTGTGGTTAGTGTGGTACCAAAAGGTCCTCACAGTGACAATGTTAATCTTTTCTACACAATTCAACATGGCTGAGAAGGAAAGGGAAACTGTCAACATCATTTGTTTACAAATAGAGATTTTATTGAGCTAATTGCAGCAGCATGTGACGGTCAGCAATAATTAAAATAGTACAATATCTGCATTGATACATGTACAGGATATATAGGCATACTGTTTTCATAAAAGAAAAGCAAAGTACTGATGTCTTCTGTTTTTATTATACATTATTATTTTATTTATAATGTTATATTTTATCCTTTCCTTAGATAACGTTCTCTTTGTGCATGTATCTTATTTTTCTTATTTGTCTTAACACTGGCTTTAAACTCACTTGGGATCCGAGATAATTCTCCTTTAAAATGTAAAAGTACTAATTTCACCAAACACCTTCCTTCAATCATTTTAAGTGGGTTATTTAGTGCTTAAACAGATCTCTATTAATTTGTTAATATGTTTATATATATATATATATATTTAAACAATGTCATTCAATCCCAAGGATCTTGAGAATACATTTAAAAAAAAATAAAGGAGGCAATGCTGAGAGATAAAGCTGAAGCTGTATCCACAAGGCTGGCTCAAAAAAAAAAAAAAGCTTTTGAACTCTTCCGCTCATTCATATTCAAAGCAAGTAAATGTAATATGTATATTCATACTGCTGCAGTCCCATTTGAATCACCCATCACTCTTACATAAACATGCTGAATTTTAATTCCAACAGAGATTCACATATAACACATATTCACATATACTTTATTCTTGTCCATATCTCTAATTTATTTTTCTTTAATATGACTATTCTATTGTAAACTATGGATTCATCTATTTCTTTGCGGTTCCCTGAACTGTTTTATACTTTTAACAGAAACATCCACCCACCAAATCTTACAATGGATCTTATAAGGTTTTTTGAAACAAACACTTTTAAAAACAAGTTCTTGGCAGATGCTGTACAGAATGCATCTAAGCTTGCCCAGAACTGGGTTTGAACACAGTCTTAGACTCAGCTGAGAGTTAGAATTGTGAAAGAGTTTCAGACATTTAACTTCACAGAGATTCTAGAGATTCACTTCAGTTGACTCCTCAGGCTACTGTAACACTAACAGAAAGCAAAAGTAATATCATATGAACACAAGCTATGTTTCAGTTTCTACACAACTTTGCTTACGAAATACTGAAAGAAAGTTTTCACATGACTTTCATCATCACCAGGACTACCAAATCAATCAGTATAATTGCCTATGAGTCCTGCGAGAGGTATATGTCGACCTGAATTCAACATGTGCAAGACATTTAGCCAGAGAAATGTTCATCAAAACGTATGTTACTGTTGCAAACATGCATCCACACAAACAGAAACTCCCACAGGGAGAGAAGCCTTCAGATTTCAGAATGTGGTACATCAGTATTAGCCATGTGGTACATGTCAGCTAAGAAGTCCATCCTGAGTTTTAAACATGGAAGCACATCTCTCTTGAGGAAGCAAAAAGAGCAAATAAGAAAAAAAGAATTATCCTATCAACTCTGCTTTTTATGTTTACCATGCTGGGGTACATGGCCATGCAGAATTCCTCTAAAACAGCTTGATAGAATCATTGTTGAACACTGAATGATATTAAATATCTATATCCAAACTTGTTACTAT
The DNA here is from genome assembly GCF_001515645.1 of Sinocyclocheilus grahami. NCBI lineage: Eukaryota > Metazoa > Chordata > Actinopteri > Cypriniformes > Cyprinidae > Sinocyclocheilus > Sinocyclocheilus grahami. Next base: position 211,277 of record NW_015505687.1, read on the forward strand.
GAAGGGCCAAAAATCAAGTGGCCCATAGTTAACTGAACTTGATTGAGGGCCATGGGCTGAAAGTAAATGTTGCATCACATCCAACTATATTATAATAAAATTTACATTTAAAGTGTAATTTACCTTTATGGTCTACATTTCATTACAAATGTATATAAATGTCCTATATATATATACATTTATAGGTACATATATATATACTTGTTTTGCGTTTTAAGTGAATTATTCATTCCAGTGTGTTTCGCTTTTAAACATGAGCTCTGTCATATTCTGTGATTGTCTACGAAGAGCGCGAGCCCTCACACATCACACGCACTGTGTGAAGTACAGCATGTCCTATATATATATACATTTATAGGTACATATACAGTGGGGCAAAAAAGTATTTAGTCAGCCATCAATTGTGCAAGTTCTCCCACTTAAAAAGATGAGAGAGGCCTGTAATTTTTATCATAGGTATACCTCAACTATGAGAGACAAAATGAGAAAAAAAAATCCAGAAAATCACATTGTAGGATTTTTAAAGAATTAATTGGTAAATTCCTCGGTAAAATAAGTATTTGGTCACCTACAAACAAGCAAGATTTCTGGCTCTCACAGACCTGTAACAACTTCTTTAAGAGGCTCCTCTGTCCTCCACACGTTACCTGTATTAATGGTATCTGTTTGAACTTGTTATCAGTATAAATTCATTCCAGTGTGTTTCGCTTTTAAACATGAGCTCTGTCATATTCTGTGATTGTCTACGAAGAGCGCGAGCCCTCACACATCACACGCACTGTGTGAAGTACAGGCTGAATGGATTGTCAACACATCCCACCGCTGTATGGCCAGATGAGACGTAAACTATGGTTTCTTGACTTGATAACCAGTCTCGCTGGTTGCGTACAGGAGTCGTACAGTAAGCAAGCGTACAGTAAGTCCGTTATAATAATGAGTGTATGAGTGCTCTTGACGCACTGATCGCACATTGTATTTATGCACAGACATTTCCGTACATTCCCGTTGTTTCCACACACATTCACGATAATGTTTTGATTTGTCATGTGTATGTTGCTGTTTAGTTATTCTGAATGGATCCGTGTACTGTTGTAGATATATGCAGTCAGCCGTCGGTTGGTTTAGGGTTTTTTTGTTGCACCACCATGTGGTCCTGTTCGGTATCACAACTTTACTTCTCTAAAATGTAAAAAAGCTATTTGCTGTTGCATTGTACACATACTATACAATTCAGAATTTTTATCTGTCATATGTGCTTATATGGGCTCCTTATATCATTTGGTTCTTTGGTGTCCTTTTGGATTACTTTTTTGGAAAGACATCTATATTTATCTTGAAAAAAGCTTGCAGAAAATACAGATTTTTTAGAATCATCCTTCAATCTTTTGGTTTACTTTGCTGAATATAGCAAATGATGACAAAATAAACATTTGAAACTAGATAAATGGTATATGCTTAATTTCATGAAATGTGCGATTAATCACAGAAATAGGGTGATTAATTAGATAAAAAATTTTAATCTATTGACAGCCCTAATATACAGGTGCATCTCAATAAATTAGAATGTCATGGAAAAGTTCATTTATTTCAGTAATTCAACTCAAATTGTGAAACTCGTGTATTAAATCAATTCAATGCACACAGACTGAAGTAGTTTAAGTCTTTGGTTCTTTTAATTGTGATGATTTTGGCTCACATTT
>NW_015505687.1:213385-214261 GCF_001515645.1 Sinocyclocheilus grahami
GGATTGTCAACACATCCCACCGCTGTATGGCCAGATGAGACGTAAACTATGGTTTCTTGACTTGATAACCAGTCTCGCTGGTTGCGTACAGGAGTCGTACAGTAAGCAAGCGTACAGTAAGTCCGTTATAATAATGAGTGTATGAGTGCTCTTGACGCACTGATCGCACATTGTATTTATGCACAGACATTTCCGTACATTCCCGTTGTTTCCACACACATTCACGATAATGTTTTGATTTGTCATGTGTATGTTGCTGTTTAGTTATTCTGAATGGATCCGTGTACTGTTGTAGATATATGCAGTCAGCCGTCGGTTGGTTTAGGGTTTTTTTGTTGCACCACCATGTGGTCCTGTTCGGTATCACAACTTTACTTCTCTAAAATGTAAAAAAGCTATTTGCTGTTGCATTGTACACATACTATACAATTCAGAATTTTTATCTGTCATATGTGCTTATATGGGCTCCTTATATCATTTGGTTCTTTGGTGTCCTTTTGGATTACTTTTTTGGAAAGACATCTATATTTATCTTGAAAAAAGCTTGCAGAAAATACAGATTTTTTAGAATCATCCTTCAATCTTTTGGTTTACTTTGCTGAATATAGCAAATGATGACAAAATAAACATTTGAAACTAGATAAATGGTATATGCTTAATTTCATGAAATGTGCGATTAATCACAGAAATAGGGTGATTAATTAGATAAAAAATTTTAATCTATTGACAGCCCTAATATACAGGTGCATCTCAATAAATTAGAATGTCATGGAAAAGTTCATTTATTTCAGTAATTCAACTCAAATTGTGAAACTCGTGTATTAAATCAATTCAATGCACACAGACTGAAGTAGTTTAAGTCTTTGGTTCTTTTAA
>NW_015505687.1:214487-215732 GCF_001515645.1 Sinocyclocheilus grahami
GGATTGTCAACACATCCCACCGCTGTATGGCCAGATGAGACGTAAACTATGGTTTCTTGACTTGATAACCAGTCTCGCTGGTTGCGTACAGGAGTCGTACAGTAAGCAAGCGTACAGTAAGTCCGTTATAATAATGAGTGTATGAGTGCTCTTGACGCACTGATCGCACATTGTATTTATGCACAGACATTTCCGTACATTCCCGTTGTTTCCACACACATTCACGATAATGTTTTGATTTGTCATGTGTATGTTGCTGTTTAGTTATTCTGAATGGATCCGTGTACTGTTGTAGATATATGCAGTCAGCCGTCGGTTGGTTTAGGGTTTTTTTGTTGCACCACCATGTGGTCCTGTTCGGTATCACAACTTTACTTCTCTAAAATGTAAAAAAGCTATTTGCTGTTGCATTGTACACATACTATACAATTCAGAATTTTTATCTGTCATATGTGCTTATATGGGCTCCTTATATCATTTGGTTCTTTGGTGTCCTTTTGGATTACTTTTTTGGAAAGACATCTATATTTATCTTGAAAAAAGCTTGCAGAAAATACAGATTTTTTAGAATCATCCTTCAATCTTTTGGTTTACTTTGCTGAATATAGCAAATGATGACAAAATAAACATTTGAAACTAGATAAATGGTATATGCTTAATTTCATGAAATGTGCGATTAATCACAGAAATAGGGTGATTAATTAGATAAAAAATTTTAATCTATTGACAGCCCTAATATACAGGTGCATCTCAATAAATTAGAATGTCATGGAAAAGTTCATTTATTTCAGTAATTCAACTCAAATTGTGAAACTCGTGTATTAAATCAATTCAATGCACACAGACTGAAGTAGTTTAAGTCTTTGGTTCTTTTAACCAAAAAAGTTTGTGATTTGTTTTGCTGGCCATGTGCTTGTGTTTTGTTTTGTGTGAGCACATGGCTTTTTGTCTTTGATTCGGTGTGCCATGTGCTCATGTCAATTGTCTTGACCCCTCCCATCTTGTTACCTGATTATTAGTTAATTTGTCCCACATGTGATCCCTCATTACCCTCCTCATTTGCTCTCCATTTATTCTCCTTGTGTTTGCAGTCGTGCGTCAGTTCCAGATCGTCAATCCCTGGATGTGTCCAGATCCTGCCTTGCCTTGCCTTGCCTTGTCTTGCCTTGCCTTGCCTTGCCAGCCTGTTTTTCCCCCACGGGGTAGTTTGTGTTTCTGTTTGTTTATTTTTATTACCAATTAAAA
>NW_015505687.1:218446-225404 GCF_001515645.1 Sinocyclocheilus grahami
GAGGAAAATTATTGAATCCACTGTAGATGGCTTCAGCGCGGTCCTGCGCTCACTGATGGTGTGTCCAGCAGCACTGAACACCCTTTCACTGCTGCTGCTACTGGCCAGGATGCATAGTACTGATCTGACTAATTTTGCAAGTTTTGGGTAGGATGGTTTGTTGATCTTCCACCAGCCAAGAACATTAATTTAATTTTCCATGACAGCCATTTCAATGTAGCGAGTGACCTCGTCATCTTTCCAGTCAGCTTGCTGTACATTTTCCTCCTCAGCATCCATTTTCGCATCTTTCTCGCGCTAATCGAAATGCATCACATGACCACTCATTTACCGCGCAAGCCAGAGCCCGGCCCGAGCCCATGTAAAATGATATAAATTAAGCCCGAACCCGTCGGGTCCCATCGGGTTCGGGCAAAGATCTTCAGCTCTACCCCAAATCATCACAGACTGTGGAAACTTAACACTGGACTTCAAGCAACTTGGGCTATGAGCTTCTCCACCCTTCCTCCAGACTCTAGGAATCTGCCACCAGCCAAAAACATCCATTTAATTTTCCATGACAGCCGTTTCAATGTAGCGAGTGACCTCGGCATCTTTCCAGTCAGCTTGCTGTACATTTTCCTCCTCAGCATCCATTTTCGCATCTTTCTCGTGCTAATCGAAATGCATCACATGACCACTCATTTACCGCGCAAGCCGGAGCGCAAGCCAGAGCCCGGCCCGGCCCGAGCCCGTGTAAAATGATATAAATTAAGCCCGAACCCGTCGGGTCCCGTCGGGTTCGGGCAAAGATCTTCAGCTCTACGAAGAGCGCGAACCCTCACACATCACACGCACTGTGTGAAGTACAGGCTGAACGGATTGTCAACACATCCCACCGCTGTATGACCAGATGAGATGCAAACTATGTTTTTTCGACTGGATAACCAGTCTCGCTAGTAAAGTTTTGATGAAGACTGCAATCAAGGTAAAGACGATTGCAGTGGTGTAGAGGAGTCGTACAGTAAGCACGCGTGAGTCCGTTATAATAATGCGTGTATGAGTGCTCTTTACGCACCGATCGCACACTGTATTTATGCACAGGCACAGACATTTCCATACATTCACGATAATGTTTTGATTTGTCATGTGTATGTTGCTGTTTAGTTATTCTGAATGGATCCGTGTACTGTTGTAGATATATGCAGTCAGCCGTCGGTTGGTTTAGGGTTTTTTTTTGCATCACCATGTGGTCCTGTAAAATGTAAAAAAGCTATTTGCTGTTGCATTGTACACATACTATACAATTCAGAAATTTTTATCTTTCATATGTGCTTATATGGGCTCCTTATATAATTTGGTTCTTTGGTGTCCTTTTGGAGTTCTTTTTTGGAAAGACATCTATATTTATTTTGAAAAAAGCTTGCAGAAAATACAGATTTTTGAGAATCATCCTTCAATCTTTTGGTTTACTTTGCTGAATATAGCAAATGATGGCAAAATAAACATTTGAAACAAGATAAATGGTCTATGCTTAATTTCATGAAGTGTGCGATTAATCACGATTAATCACAGAAAAAGGGTGTGATTAATTAGATAAAAAAAATGTCATCTATTGACAGCCCTAATATATATATATATATATATATATATGTATATATATATAACTGCAATAATGCAGGACCATTTTTAATTTCAGCTTTAAATTGGTCTCTTTGAAAACAGACACAATTGATTTTCATATTTTTCTCTAATCAGTGACAAACTGCACCATAAAACTAGTGCATGCGAGGTTTTCTAACAACCTTTTCCTTTCCTAAATATGCTGAGCTAAATAGAAGCGAAAACCCTATATTTGCATGCACACAGAATGAAACACATTTGCACTCATTCCCACTGTCAGAAAAAACAGAAGTTGGTCACGGTGTTGTTGAGGCGTTAGGACCATGTGATATATGTGGATGGATGGAGAGATTGGAGATGAGGATAGAAGGACAGGCGTTCTCTCTCTTGTCCTTAAATTAAACCCAACAGGAAGACTGAAAAGAGGCCTGCAGCAGCCGTCAGCCCTTTTCGCTTCCCTTTTCTGCATGATGGGAGAGGCAGTGCTGGGCTCTACACTGCAGGCGCCACCTCAAATCTGCTCTGACTCATCACAGATGGACATCTGACCATCTCCTCTCCTCCAAAAAATGAATTGTTCCTCTACTATAAGTGTTATAACTTGCGCCAGCATACACATGGATACAGAAGATGTTGACTAGATATATGAATTCACATCTACATTTATGCATTAATAAAGTATTTTTATCAAAAGTGATTAACAGTACATTCAATCTATAAATCTTTTTAGTACATGCATTGTCTGGTGATTAATTCAGTGACCCTGACATCGCTAGTTAAATCTACCTGTTTCTGTCAATTTAAAGATAGGCTAATGGTAGCTACTGGCAGAAGGGTTTCCAGCTGTGTACCTTAATCCTCCAGTTTTATTGCTGTGTTCTAAATTATATATTTTTAGAACAGTAGAACTGGATTTTGTAAAGAAATTATTAACTTTAATACCAATATTTGTTCTTGTACAAATGCACAGCATTGTAATAACTTTATCTATACAAAAGTGGCAGCAAACATACAGAGGATTTTCAAAGAAAAAAGACCAAGAGGGTACTTATAGCATAACAACTGAAACAAGTACAAGTCCAATACAAGAATCAGTCTTTGTGTGTGCATGTAAGAGAGAGATTACAAACACAAACACACACACACACACTATAAAATGTGTAAATTGGTGGGACACTTTTCACCATTGCGGTGACTGAGAGCTATTGAGATTTAAAGGGGTCATATGATGCGATTTCAAGTTTTCCTTTCTCTTTGGAGTGTTACAAGCTGATTGTGCATAGATAATATAGATCCCTGAAGATAGATCCCTGAAGTTGCAAAGACTAAAGTCTCAAAACCAAAGAGATATTCTTTATCAAAGTTAAGACTCTGCCATGCCCCCCTAAAGTGGCTCGTTCTAACACGCCCCCACACATCTACCTCACTATGTGGAAATATTAGCATAATGCCGCCCAAATGTACACGCAAAGAAAGAAGGCATGGATTAACCCAGATAGATATTCAGCAAGTATATATACAAACATACAATACATATGTTTGTGTGTGTGTAAATAAATAAAAATAAAATAAAATAAAATAAAACAATACAAACAGAATGTATACTATTACCCGAATGAACAACATAAGAATTTAGTTATTTATTTTAGAATTTCTGTGTATATTAATTACTTTTTGCATTTATGTTTACTAAAACTGTATAATATTTAATTATCAAAGACAGTGTAACCATATAACCATTTTGAAGCATCAGTACAAGCTTCCAGTTTCAGATTTGAACAAATTAACAAATGCCAGTATGCATGTGGTGATATTCCTGAAGTGCAGTTATTAGATTGCATATGCTATCATTACTGCTCATCACTCTACACTAGCTCACATAAGAGGTCTTCCTCATTTCAGTGGAAGTTTTAAGGATTTCGAAAGACATCAGTGAAATCCTATTTTCTCCAGAACACATAGTACAAGCAGGTTTCCTTTCAGTGATGTCAGATTCATATGTGTGCGACTGATAAAACATCTCAGAAACGTGCTGTCCTTCCTCTCTACAGATGGACAGTGCTATACAAAGTACATGAAAGGGGGGCGAAAGAGGAAACTTACCAGAGGAAGGGAAGAGAGGGGTGAGACTGCCGGGAAGCTGAGTATTTTATTTTATGTGCGTGTGTGTGTGTGTGACTGTGTGTGTCTGTGTGCATGTGGTGGGATGACAAGGTGACAGAGACCACAGACCCTCAGCGGTAAATGGCATCTGCATAGTCTGGTTACCTCAACAGATATAGAAAAACACATGTACCGCTGACTTCATTTAAGCGTCTGTGAAGAGCTTTGTCCTATACTAAGTATGCAAGATAGCAAATACACACTCATATACACTGTCTGTCATGTGCAACAGTGCACACACATGTGACAGAGGCACAACAGTATTAAAGCGGCATGGATCACAGGGCCATTAAAGTGTCAGTGATGCACATGTGATTTCTGAAGAACACACCAGTCATCATTCTTCTATCCTAACTGTTTTTGCTTTGTTTACCAAGATCATACATACATTGAAGTGAACTGAATCAACACTGAACTGGCTGGAGCTGAATAATGAACTATTGTCTTGCTACAGCTGCTTTATATCAGAATTTGGATTTGCCTAATTTTCGAAGTTTGCATCATTGATTCTGTTACTTTCTTGTTTAATACTGTGGTGCAGCTTTGAAACAATCTCTATTGTATAAGTGCTATAAAAATAAAGGTGACTTCACTTAACATATCTGACAAATATGTGATAATTTAACACGTCTGCACTCTTCAGGAAATTACAAAAACATTTTGTCCGTTAGTAGGGAAATTCCCATAGCTTTCACCAGTGCTGATGATGTAGAAAAGCCACCTTCATCCACACCCAATGGTACACAAGGTCAAAGCACTGCCCACTTCTCATCCACTTACTGAAAAACCGTAATTACTCCAATTGCGCAATCTCCCAAATCCAACCACAATGCCGGATCCTACTAGAGTAGTATGTATTCTAGAAATGTGACAGATCCATCACTCTCTTGTGACATCACTAGTGAGTTCTTGATTTTAAGCTACTTTCATGAGAAATCACTCTGCAGGACATGATGCAATGTGCACGTTCACCATATGAATACCCTGACCTGAGCAATATGTCCATTCACACTGCATAACGTGCAGAAATGAGCAAATTACTCAAAGTACACAATGTCCAATCTAAATTTTCTGTGCAACATGTCGTGTTTCTCAATGTCATATGCAGGTCATCACTCACAGGACTTGATATTACTGGAAAGCGTAGAATGTAGCAAGCACATCTTGGCTTACATCTAAAGTTTTCATTTGATTACCAAAAACTGAGAAGATGCTTTTGACCTCTACAGTGCACATGTTAACACACACAGAGCCAAACGTTGGTGTTGAAATAGTTAGATACATGAAGCAAAACTGACTCTCAGGTTCACATACTCGTATAATCATATCAATCATTTTGTACTATTTTATTTAATATACAGTATAATAGACTGTACAAGGAAATAGGATCAAATGACACATATCCATCCGTTCAAGAGTTTAGGGTCGGCTTTTTTTCTTTCTTTTTTTGGAGAGAAATTAATATGTTTATTCAGGATGGATACATTAAATTGATCAAAAGTGACAGTAACGGCATTTACAATGTTAGAAAAAAATACTATTCCAAATAAATGCTAGTCTTTTGAATTTTCTATTCATCAAAGAATCCTGGAAAAACAAATTGTGCCATGGTTTCCAAAAAATATTTAGCAGCACAGCTATTTTTTTGAGCACTGAAGACTGGAGTAATGGCTGCTGAAAATTCAGCTTTGCCATTACAGGAATAAATTACATTTAAAAAAAATATTAAAATAGAACACAGCTGTATTAAATTGTAATAATACCTCAGTCAGAATATTACTGTAATGGATGAACTCAAGTGCAGGGTTTATTCAACACAAATGGTGATAATAACAGAAGAACGGTGAGTACTGATGCAGCAATGATAAATAAACAGTGATGGCATGCGCGTGGAATAACTGACAGTCTGTGGTTGCAGGTAGCATGGAGAGAACACAAAGAATACTCATGCAACGAAGAGAACAATGAGGGAGAATTAGCTAAATCCAATCTGGTAAATCCAAACAGGTAAGTAGAGAGTCTGACAAATGACTGCATATGAAAGCAAGCCCAGACAATGAGTGTGCGTGTGAATGCAGGTTAAATCGTGTCCTTTATGAGTGACAGGTGAAGATGATTAGTCCGTGGCAGACTGAAGGCAGTGAAGGTGAGGGTTAACAGGGTGAATCTGTGACAATTACAGTTTTTACTGTATTTTTGTGCAACCTATAGTGTAAATCACTCTTGTGACTGACAGGATTAGATGAAAACACAATTAGATGCAATGCTTAACAGTGCCATTCCTTCAGGAGCTTAAAATCTTCCCTGTGGTTAATTCAGTCAATTCTGGAGAGGAAAAACAAAGGTTAAGTTTACGCTTTACTCATTGAGCAGATTCCACTTAGACGTGTGGAAATGCTTTTTTTTCCTGCACCATCCATAACTGCATGATAAGATCTGGCTCAATCGCTTAGCCACATTTTTATTTGGATAATCCAACAACAGCAACTAAAAAGGTTCTAACCTCAAATTTCAGTTCCTAAGCCAATCAGATAACTGAGCCAAATCAAACCCCACAGAAAATGGAGCAGATTGTAAACAAAATCTGTGGTTTATTCCTTCCCTCTTTGTGCTCTTCAATGAAACACTTCCAAGAACAGAGGCATAAGATGTGTATGAGGTTGTTACTCAAAAGATCTGTTTTTTGACCAGAATAAAGATGTTAGAATAAAGTTGCAAGGAGTAATGCTTAATATAAAGTAGGCCATTGAGACAGGCTGCCACATTTTTTTCCACAGAGAGAGATGTAGAGAAAGGAAAAGATAGAAAGCAAGCTGAGAACAGCTGTTTCAAGTCTCTTCTCAACAGTTTTGTCATACAGTATCTGCAAATAAACAAGAAAACAAATTCAAATTCCTCCTTACAACTCGTGGTAACATCTGTCTCCTTGCCTCTTTTTCTAACGCTCAAAGACAAGAGCAATAGAAAGCAATAGAAAACATCACTTTATCATGAGACTATGTAAACTAAATTTGGAAAACACCATCACTCTCACTTGTGCTAAGGAAGAAATACTTCCTCTGCCCCCTCTTCTCTAGTTTAAACATGAATGTTTTTGAAATCGTTAAAAAATGCATTGAATACAAGCAAACACAGAATGAATGTGACCATATATATTAATATATATATATATATATATATATATATATATATA
>NW_015505687.1:225591-250283 GCF_001515645.1 Sinocyclocheilus grahami
ATCTATAACATCATTAATCACAAAAAAAGAGTTTTTTTTCTATCTGCTCTTTTAAATTAAACCATAAACAGACAGTTCACCCAAAAATGAAAATTCTGTCATCATTTACTCACTTTTATGTTGTTCCAAACCTGTATGACTTACTTGCTTCTGTGGAAAATAAAATAAGCTATTTTTTATTTTATTTTTTTGGTCCATATAAAGGAAATCAGTGGTAGTCAACCAAATCTTTTTGGTTACCAGCATTCTTTAAAATGTTTTCATTTGTGTTAAGTTAGTAATACAGGTTTGGAATGCATGAGAAGGACTAAATAATGAAAGAATGATCATTTTTGATTAAACTATCCCTTTAAGTGTGTAATTTCTATTCTATAATTTCTAGTCTTACTTGCTTCTATTCTGGTCAAACAAACAGGCAGTCCTGCCCCCAAACTCACACTACTGGTAAAGTCAGTGTTGCTGTGTGTGTGTGTGTGTGTTCATGCATATATTCAACTGTGCTGCATAAGTCATAGTACCTCTTATAGTACCTCTTGAGATCAGATTCCCAGGCAATCACTTTGCATTTTGTCATGTTTGTTAAAAGGCTGATAATATGATAATAGGTTAATGATAGGGTAGTGACCCCTGGCTTGAAAGAGAGCATTGCTGAAGTGTGAAATATATTTACAGGAAGCATCACTAAAATGAATCTAGACAACAGTTTAATTAAATGGACCATTTAAGACATGATCTCTTTATCATTGTAACTCAGTTCTGGAAGGGGAACCGTCAGCTTATGGGAATACAGATTTGCACATCTCAGCACTCTAACTTCTATCATGAGTCACACAAAAAACAACAGTTAGGCTTCCACATAAATTCACTGAATATATTTATATATATTTTACTGACTTAAATACACACCCATAATCAAACATATACACACTTTGTGGGTTGGTCAAATCACGCAGAATGTTTGCACTCCTTTTTTCTTCAGACTATGAACAAAGAGCAGCATATCTTTCTCACTCAGGTAAATATGACCTGACCCTCACCCAGCCTCTGCTCATAGAGAAACAATGGGTGTCATAGCATGGGGTATTTGTGTGTTATGGGGGTCAGTAAATGGAAAAACATAGCTTTGTGCATCATGACAGTCTACATAGGCCTAAGATACACACATATGTACACTGAAAAAAAGATGAAGGATTTCTTTGAAACAATACTCCCTGAGAAATTGCTTGTAAAATTCACAAATAATTACAAAAAAAATGGCACATTGAATTAAACATGACATTTTGAAATAGAAAAAACGAAAAATTTTCTTGAAAAATGTACTTCAATAATCTTTGAAAATTTGAAAATTTATTTTTACAGTGTACAGCAAACAGTAAATCAGTGTCACCACTGCGATTTGCATAAACTAATGGAACAAACTAATAAACTAATTAACATAAAAACTAATGGAAGCCTGTTTCCACCTCAGTTTGAAAAGAGTTAAAGATATGAGTTTGTGAGATAAAGCTTAAAATAAGAAATAAATGCATACGTTGTAAGTCACAGTTAAAAGAAACTGTTACAAGTTACAGACTGTTTCACAGTCAGAAATGAACTGAAATTGTTTGCACCAGAAGGAAAATAATGTTTGTGTGCTGAGTATTTGAGTTCTGTGTTTGTGCGTACACAGTGTGTTCATTGGTCTCAGGCCACTTGTAAGATGCACTATGACTGGAAACATCTGTCAGTAAGAACATCACGTGTCCACAGTATTATTCAAAGGAACACAATGAGCCAGTAATAAAGCAAAATAAAGCAAAATTTTAGCTTTGACAGATAAAGATATTTAGTGAGATCACAACATTCACTGATTTCATCAGTTGAGAAGGTAAGCTGGGTTATACTTGGTCAATGAGCAAAAGTCTTACAATATGTGTAATATTTTATCTCGTATTTACCATTAATATGTTTTCCTCAAACTATGAAATGTTGTGTAAATATTAGGTTCAAATGCGTTTACGTTTGTCCCGACTTGTGCATGCAGTTGTAGCGCCACTGTAAGTTTGTGTGTATGTACATGATTGTGTGTGTGTGTGTGTGTGTGTGTGTACGTGCATGTCTGTACCTGCGGTGATAGTGTGCATGATTGTGTGTGCGGGTTATGTAAGACTGTACTCTGAGGAAGTTGCTGGTTAAGAAGATGTGGGGCAGAAAGAGGAAGTGCTGTGTGTTTATCAGTCTCCACACTTCCTGTGGCCGAGGGGGCAGGGCCTGGACCCGGGGCTGTGGTTACCGAGCACCTATCTCCCTCGGCAACAGTGTGACTGAGTGACCAAGCGTCTGTTACCAAGCGCTGCAGTCTTATCAGACTCCAAATCTCACACAGCAGAGGTTAAATAACAGGAGCATAACAGCGGAAATACACACACCTGGCTTCGCTTTCATACACACACATACATCCCCCATTATTTTCTCCCATGTCCTGACTGCATCAGATACAGAGCTTTAGTATATCACGCTTTTACAGTCTCTCATCAACACTACTCACACTTACATCAACATTTTAGAACATAATAATCATCATATTGAGTAAAATATCATGGAAAAAGTTAAACTTTCAGCATACGGGTAATAAAAAAAAAAAAAAGATGTGCAGTAACCAGTTGTCAGTGTTGGTTTGACCGTTGATAGTTGGGAAAGCAGTTTGTGTCCATGTTGCAGCATCTTCCGTTGGGACAGGGAAGAGAGAGCGACCAAAGAGAAATCTCCTCCCAAACAAATGTTCTGGGACACACCAGATGTTTTTGGCCCAACAAAGTCCAAGTCAAATATATTTATAAAGCACTTTCAAAACTACAGAACAGACTGAAGTGCTTAATAGTTTTTAATATTATCAGAAAAAAAAGTGGGGAAAAATTGTACCTTTAGGGGAACAACAGCATGTCGGAGAAGTTCCCCTAAAGGGTCAACTTTGAGGGTCAACTACCTTATTTGGCCATAAAAGGTTCATAGTAGTACTGTAAGGGTACATATTACTACTCTAGGGTACTAATATGCACCTTTTAGTTAGGTAAGGTGCAAAGTTGTCCCTGTAAGGGTACTGCCCCAGTGATAAGCTGTTGAACCCTTAAAAGCCTCAATATTCAAGTTCTTTTTTGTTCTTCGCTTAGGTGTAAAAAGAAGTTCAAATTACCTTCACAGTAGTACTGTTAGCGAACATGCCGTGCTGTTGAGAGCAACATTTAGATGATATATAATAATGTACTGCGTGCTTCCCACACAGTAACAAAATAAACACAACAAAAATGACAGTGGTAAGAAAACTTCAGTTAAGAAAGCATCTGATCATAGCGATGTGGGTATGTTTGCACCAGCTCTGCAATTCGGCACTCCAGTTGAGTAAACTCACATTACGTTTATTTATATAGCACTTTATACAAGATTGTTTTAAAGCAAGTAGCTTTCATATACGCATATACATGATTGAACAGAAGAAATGAACCGGAGAAGATTTTCACATTAGAGAAGGCGGAATCACAGAGAACACATAACTCTTATGTGATCGCCACTGACCAGTGGTAGTTCAAAGGTGTTTACCGGCCAGAGCGAACTTTTCTGGAAAGGTATAGCATTGGTAGCTCTAGAGAAACACACTCTAAACAAACTTAGTTTTGGCCTGATTTTGTTCGAAATGTCATCACACCAGTATATCAGGGCCTTAAAGGTTAAAGACTTTTTTTTCTGAGTGAAGAGTGGGAGTGTTTAGTTGTGATTTCATCTCAAAACAACATTTCTGATTAGTCTTTGAATGCATCATGACTACTAAAGGCAATCTGATACATATCTCTGCAGTTAGAAATAACATCCAGAATCACATGACACTGGAGCCATTTAAAGACTAATAGAACACAGACGACAGAAGTAGACTAACAAGTTCATTGACATACACTCTCCTTTGTCAACATAGTGCTATGAGCTCAATTCAGGTGTGACTATTTGCCCTTTAAGCAAGAATGATCAATGTTTTATTGCAAACCAGTTCAATAACTAATGCTAACAAAACAAAAACATTAAAGATATGCTATAATAAATCAATTTTACAGTGTTTATATTAGTACATCATTTTATCTGGTTTTCTCAATAATTGGTATATATCACACTACTCTCACTGAAAAAGAGCGGAAGCTCTGTCACATTTAAACAGTATAGTGTCACTTAAAAACTACTGTGTGCAGAGAGGCATCAACAAGTGTGACCAGACAAAAGTTGGCATGCAGATAATGAGAGGTCTAAGGAGCAAAGTGTATCTCTGAAATGTGTGTTAAACATCTCTGTAAGAATAATACACAGGGCTGGTATACTTTGCACTCACAAGAAACACTTGTGAATGCTGCCTGAAATTTTACAGCAGACTCCCATCCAGAACTTAAAAGGAAAACAGTCAGTGCACAGTTAAATCCCTTTGAGTCAATTCCAACACACCTACACTTTCAGACAGAAAGCTCTAAAGATCTTCCATATCTTTTAGTTTATGGATGACTCAATGTTTACGGCAGGCTTTGACAACCGATGACTTAAAAAGACCTCTGATCCAATGCCTCTGCAAACACTAGGTGTGATCAGATCTAAACTGAACCTTAAGAGACGTGGAATATTTTTTAGATTGGCTGTCATGAATAAAGCAGCCATCAATGGTCTCTGACATTAATCCATTTATGTCGGGCAATGAAGAAAAATGACGTTGTAAATGGATACTTTCCATGCCAGTGTTTAACCAGGTTTAAATAACAATTAATATAACACCATATCAAGTGACGGAAACACCCACACTCCAATGGCTGAAAGCAACATCACAGTATCATAATCTCTAGCTGCCACATATAATAAATATCTGCAGGTGAAGTACACAAATGTCCTTCTATTTAGGCTAATTCTGTAGTCTAGACACATAATCCAGTTCAACCTGTCTCTCTGTTCGCAGTGGGAAGACAGAAAACTGAGGATCAGGGAGTGTTCGTTTTGGCATGTTGATTTGTTGTGTTCCTGTCACACTGGCTATGATAAACTAGCATGTTTTTTCTCTCGTACATTCTGCTTCGCTAAGAGTGGAGAAGCCATGTTGACACTTGTCTAATACTAACCAATGGTTTGACAGGAATGCATGCGTTTAGAGAGAGATAGAGATAAAAACAGCAAAATGTGTGTGTGTGTGGTGTGTGTGTGGTTCTTTGGTGTTTAAAAGTTCACAGGTAATTAAGGGTACCTGTCAAATTAGGGCTCGTCCCTGTCTGATGACATCATTCAGCGCTGCTTATAAATGCTCTGCTCTCTGGAACATTAATTTAAAAACACACACACACACACACACATACACACACGCACAAGAAAATTTATTTTTTACAATAATCTGCATTGCAGTGGTGACATTTTTTGACATTCAGTGATCCATCCTCATCAGGACGCTGTAACAACTAGGATAATTTGATATTTGATGCCGTTGTAAAGTTTAATTACAAAAAAACACACTGAGAGCTGTTATCCAAGTAAATACAACCACTTACTGACTAAAATCTGCTTTCACAGAACATTGCTACTCAAAAACAGGGAGAACAAGAGGACTATAAATATGCAAGCAACTAATGAACTAAACTAAACCGAATGAACACTGAACACTAAAACAGCACAGGTGACCACCAAACCTAAACATCACCAAATCCTCTGGAGACAGCAATGAAGGGTCAAAATCCGTCCAAACTTTTCTTGACAAATTAAAAAAACCACAGTCCATAGTTCAGTGGTTATCAACTAAGGGGCCTCAAAATGGTTTAAAATGCTTTAAGACAAAACAAGTATTTAAATAACCAGAGTTCCCATTATCTTGAAAAACCTAGATATATGAAGTAGCCTAATTTTAAGTGTGGTTTCTACACCAGAAAAGTCATGTAAATTAATACAATTTCAAAACACCACAGTCATTTTTGAATGAATTTTTCCTACATAATTTTTCAAAATATAAATTAAATTTTTAGTTACAACAAAGCTCTAAAATATTATATCAGTTATTAATTGTAAGATTAATTAAAGATTAATTTAAAGTTGTTGTTGTTGTTGTTTTTTAAATAAATTCTAATCTTTCATCCTTATCCAGTAAATCATAAATAACTGGAAAAATCATGCAAATTCATAGGTTAAAAAGAGTAGGAAATTCCTTATTTCTTAGAAAGAAAGAAAGTCATACAGGTTTGGAGCGACAAAAGGGAGAGCAAATGATGACAGAATTTAGATTTTTTTGGGTGAACTATTTATTTAAGATTTGCCAGATAAGTCACTTTTTGTAAGAACAGTGGGCTTTATTCATGAAACACAAGCAGAATTAATTTGTGCCTGTGTAAATCACTCAGTCTTGAGTAAACTGTCATGTTTCATGAATAATGCTTATGGATAAGGCCCAAGCACTATTCCCCCGAGCACAGGAAAGACCCTATATAAATATTAAACATATTATTATGACACAGTAGGAGGAGTAAACGTCACAGCTTTAGTTCATGCACAAGCGGGTCAGATAGATGCACTTGGGTTTTCCACTCATTTTCACCCCCGTTATGAGTGATAATCCCCGTGTCAAGGAGGTACATTGGGACAGTTATTCAGCATAGCTAATCTCCTAATCTGTGTCTGATTACGGGTGGTTCTTTCATAGTCAGCACACCTCTGAAAGAATGACTTGTTTGCCACTCTGTGGTTTTGAAGAACATATTTCATTACACAGGATCAGCCGCCAACAATAGAGCGCTATTATACAGGTAACAGTATGTGTGTGCATGTCTGTGTACGTGTGTGTGTGTGTGTGTGTACGCGTAGGTTGGCGGCCGGGCCGTATCCTCAAACCGCTAACACTCAAAGTACCATCACAGCTGCAGATTAATGCAATAACAACAAACACTCCACCCTCAGAACCACCAGTGTCACACAAGCTCTCTCTTCCAGATAAAACAACACAAGCGACAGCTCTGTCAGAACCAGTTTCTGTGCACTCTGTGTTCTCTATGTGCAGCATAACAATAATCAGTGACATAAGAGCAATGCAATATGATGTGCTTAAGCTCAGCAAAAAAGAGTTTGATAGTTTAGATGCCTTAACGCAGAATGATCTACTGCATTAAAGTCCAAACCTCAGAACAGTAAGTACTTCAGTACTTCAAAAAATGAAAACCTGAATGTACATGCAGGGGCATATAGATGAAGCTCAGAGAGATAATGTGGAACAAGCTTATGAATCATTGTGCTCACAATTGTAACTAAAAGTTTTCATAATTTAAGGGGTTTGTTGCAACTGGGACTTGGTCCCGACCAGAGTCTGGAACAGCATCTTTAAAAGGAGGCAGGGACCAGATTTGGAAAATTATTTCATATTTTTCTATCATATTTCTGTAACAAAACTACCAGTGTTTTTCCATAAATCTAATCAGGTGTAAAAACACATCTCCTTTTCTTTCCCTCTGCACAGCTATCATGTTACTACAATAAATGTTGTGTATTTTCTGCACTGCAGCCCATGAGGTCTGGAGGGTTTGGAACATGCAGTCGATTCATATTACTATCATCTAAATCAGCACTATTGGAGAGAGAAAGAGACAGAGAAGGAGAGTGCCATATTTTGCATATACAACATTTTGTGTGTAGATTCATCCCATTTGTATTTTCTTCTGTTTTGTTTTACATTTAGTACCTTTTCTTAACTGATTTACCTCACCCTATTTATTTTCTGTACTATAAATATTGGTTATTTCAGCGATATTGTAAAGGCTGACAATCATGCAGATAAAGCTTTGTTGACCAGTGCTAACATTAAAGAAAATAAACTATTAAAGAGAAGATATTACTTCAACAAAATAAAATAAAAAGAAAGAAGAAAAGAAAACCCTGAAAAAAGTAAAACAAGCAGTCACAGAGGAAAATATGGGGGGGGGAAACTATATTAAATATTAAAGAACAAAGAGAAAATTATATTAAAAAAATTTAATTGAAATAAAAAAGCCTAATGTTGATTCAGATAGAGAGAGAGAGAAAGAGAGAAGGGTGGGGACGTGTGTCTATAATGTCTCTGTTAAGGACAATAATAGCACTACACACCTCACAAATACCTGGCATTGTTCCTGACACGGATGACAAAGGAACATTATACTCAGCTGTCTTGTAATTAAAAGGGCACCTTTCTGTCTGTCTCTCTTTCCCGAAATGTGTTACGTGGCCAGCTCGGGTCTGTAAATCACATAAAAGTATTCGAAACACACACATTCTTGTAAGATATAGGACAGTGCAACCTTCAGGCACCCAATGCATGTGTGTATGTGTGTGTTCAAAGGTAATGTTTTGATGTGTAAATGTTAGAGTTAGAGCACATATCTATGGTCTCACCACACCTGGTTCTTGTGAATATGTATGTCTGCTGCTGTCTGTGCATATATGTGCTTTTTAGCAGGACTCGGGCGGCTGCCGATGCCTGTTTATATCACAGCAGGTTTTTCTCAAGTACTGGTGTCTATCTCAGCAGAGTGACAGCAGGCAGAAGCTCACTCACACACTGATGAAGAGATAAACTCACAATGACGAGTATAACAGCCACATACTCCAGATAAGAAGGCAGTGGAGTCATGCTTCAGTGTTGTGAGGTGGAGGGGACTGTATATGTGCTTACTGGTTACAGCTATGAACATGCACCTCTCCAGAGATACAAAACACGATGTGTAGTAATCTCAGTTCTAACATGACCCTTCAGCAGAAACACACACGTCAATGGGATGTAACCTAAAAGTCATGACCACTCGTCATGATTGACTCCTCACCAGACTAGTGAACACAGACGAGTAGGAGGCAGCAGTAAAATGCCAAGTCATCAACTTCTGATGAAAATGTCCACCTCTCTCAGAATGACTAAAGTAATGGCTACATTCACCCAAAAATGAAGATTCTGTCATCTGTCACTGTCAAGTTGTTTCAAACCTGCAAGAAAACAAAAGAAGATATTTTGAACTGTTGTGATCCATATAATAAAAGTCAGTGGGGTCTAAAACAACATTGGACCCAGGTTTATTTCATTGTATGGAAATTTTCTAAAGATAAAAATAATCCACATGTGGATCATTGCTTCTGGAAATCTTATTTTGCTAATTGTGCATGCTTCTGTTAATCATGTAATGAACTGTTAATTTATGTCAGTGTCTCAGAAAAAGATAGACTTCAGAAGAAAATGAAAAAGTGAACAGTTCCTGTTGAATTTTTAACCAGAGAGTTTTGTTCGTCTCAGTCAGCAGTCACAATTTCATCCACTGAGCCACAAATTAAAGGGTTAGTTCACCCAAAAATGAAAATTAGCCCATAAATTACTCACCCTCAAGTCATCCTAGGTGTATATAACTTTCTTCTTTCAGACAAATCCAGTTGGAGTTATATTAAAAATGGTCTTTCATCTTTCAAACTGTTTAATGCAATATAGATATTTTTCTTACAAAAACGCATTGATTCGCTACAGGAGGCCTTTGTTCACCCCTCGGAGCCATGTGAGACACTTTTTTTATGGATGGGCGCTTTTTATTTAACTTCTTTTGGACTGATGCATGCAACACCCGCTGAGTGGCATTTAACAGCTTGAAAGATCAAAGACAATTTTTTATATAACTCCGACTGGATTCGTCTGAAAGAAGAAAGTCATATACACCTAGGATGACTTGAGGGTGAGTAATTTATGGGCTAATTTTCATTTTTGGGTGAACTAACCCTTTAAAGGTTCAGTGTTAGCTGTTTTGCTAACTTCTCCCAGACTTAGTTGCCAATTTAGACCGCCAAAACGCCGCCCTTCAAGACATGTCAACAAACACAGACAAAATGACTGACAGGCAGACAACACATCAAAGTCCTAAAGTCGCTAGACAATAGCATCCTGCTGCACTTTCTGATGTTTACAGACTCTAGGGCTGTCATAGACCCAGGTGAGATATCTCAGAACACCAATTACAGTGATATCCGTCATGTATAAGACATATTTTCCGTAAATTAATTTTTAATAAGTTACATCCTTAGCTTATACCTACTCTATAAAAATGTTTTGTCACAGAAGCTAAAAAAAACATCTCAACAAACTGATTTTTAATTTAAAATACATTCAGTAGTTATCTTGCTGGTGTTAGCATTGCTGTTCTTCATGTACTTTAAGAACCAATATCATGATGTTAGACACTGTCACCTATCATAGAGGATAAGCATGGTCAACTCTGAGTTTTCACTCAAAGCTTTAGAGAGAGATCTACTCAATAATTAATTCCCTTACCTGTCCAAAAAAGAATCAACTTGAGCATCAGGATTTGCTGTTTCATTCAATCTTTCCTAATTGTATATTTAGAACCAATGTTTACGCTCATTTTTTGTCTTTCTGTTTACTGGCTTCAGATCATTTTTTCTTCTTCTGCCATTCGTGTTCTGATTCTCCCATTGTCTTTTCTGTTAAAGCACAGTAATAAGTGTGTTCTATTGTCTAATTTCACTCGTCACATCACCAAACTATACTACACTACTAGTATATCTACAGAGGGAGCCAATGAGCGCGAGGGTTCTCTTAGTTTAATTAAACACTGCAAGTCACATCATTTCAACAGGGCGACATCTCGTGTGAGTGTCGCCCTGTTGAAATTTTAAGGGTCAGATTAGGTCGAAAAAGCTCCCTACAGTATATGACACAAAAACTTCCATCAGCCCAAATGGAGTAGGCATTATATCTGGGGAGACATGTATTTCTATGTTCTTGAAAACACATGGATTAATGTGCCCTCTACATAATCTTTTCTATTTGTCTGTCTAAACCAAACTACTCGCACTCTTGACAGATAACTAAATTGGTGAAGTGTTATATGACAAGAAAGTGTTTTTTGGCAGTCACCAAGTGACCTGACAGAAAGGATAGAATGGAGAAGAGAGGAGAGGAGCCAGAGAAATTGCATACTTGCAGGAAAGAGGAAGAGCAAAAAAGGAGGGAATAAATTCAGTCATGGGAAAGCCCATCACAAAACCTCAACACTTACTCTGCAAACACGAAAAGCGAAAGTTTGTTTCAGTTTCTCTCATGGTTCCAGTCTCAAAATCATCGTTACACTTCTGGACACGGATGCAATTTCTAGAGGCTTTGTGTCCTACAGCACCGTATTTACGAGAGGGAGCAAAAAGGGAGAGTAGAAAAAGCAGCATCATGGCATTCAATAATTGCCATCTCCTGCTGAAAGAGACTAGTGTGAGAGAAGCTAGAGTTTCTTTTCTTTGGACGTTTAATGCACACCTCTCATCCAAACTGCACTCTCTCCATCCCTTCTCTTCTTTTAGCTCTTATCTGCAGTAATTGCTCTCATAGGTGAGTGGACACAAGGTCCAGTGTGTATCTCTGTGTGTGGGGGTGTGATGTTTTGGGCTGGGGAGGACAGAGGTGGGAGCAGGCGAGTTCTTGTGCAGCTCTAGATCATGTGCATGTGCATGTGCATGTGCGTGTGCGTATGTGGGGGAGCAGTGTTATGGGATTTGGTTGACTCTGGCCGATTATGGTTGCTTTGTTTTGGCTGAATAGCAGCATTTTTGGAGGTTAACATGTGATTCCCCACAATAGTAGCTTTGCTAGATGCCAACTATAGAGGTTCCATTATAGAGATATATAAAACACAAACTACTCTGGATTTAAAGGTTTACAGCATCCACTTATACACACAATCCTTATGGTGTAGTAAATGGACTAAAAAAAGACTGAATGATGACAGAAACATATTCCACATAAACAATGAGAATTATTTATTATGTCAGATTCATATATTTATTAATACGACACACAAACACACACGCACACACACACACACCATGTGTTACTGCTTTACATATGATATTTCCTGGGGGCTGGAAGACAAATAGAAGAGTAATATGAAGGTCTAGGGGAGTATTAATACAGCAGTCATTCATCATACAGGTGGCCTGGTCCTGTCTTGGCTCCATGGGCCTTCACTAACTCATATTCCTAACAACAGGCCACAAGAGCTCAGTTCGCATGAACCACACACACCTCTAAACACGTTAACTAAATAAATCATTGCATAGGTACAGGATAGTCAAAATTTAGAGAAGCAGTAATATAATATATAATGTTATATGTATATATATATAATAAATCGGGAGACTTTTTGCCGAGATCTCATGAGAGGTCACGGAAACCTTTCCAATGTATGTTAAATATTGGTGTATCAGTGGTATAAAGTACCTGAAAGATATCTTACCAGAAAATTACTTTGGTAGAAGTTGAAGTCACCGTTTAGAATATTACTTGAGTAAAAGTCTTAAAGTATGTAATATTTATTGTACTTAAGTACGTTTAAGATAAAAAAAAATACTTTTCGTACTTAAGTATTGAACGTAAAAGTACAAGTAAATGCAAAATGGAAAAGCAGCGCGCATATATATATATATATATATATATATATATATATATATATAATTATCATTATTATTGTTATTTTATTTTTTTTACCAACAGCCAGTTCCAGGGCAAACTCACTTTTGGTGTTAAAAAAAATATAAAATTTTTGCGTCTGACCTTATTGCATATGCATTTGTAGAAGTTTCAGTCACAAAATTAGGGAGGAGAGTATTTCAATAAATCATACAACGGGATTTACTAAGATTTGCGGTAGTCAGTTTACTGGTGTTAGTGCCATTATTCAACGGCCAAAAAAAGTATGTCTGCGATTGTTGCTAATTTGCACTGTTCTTTGTAGATTGTATTGATCATTATGGACATGATCCAGCTGCATCTGTTTTCTTTAATTCATGGATTGTCAGTAGATCACGCTCTTTACACTCCCATTGGAGCTTTTATGGGATTGCGATCTAACACTAATTTGTTCTGTTAAGTAAATGGTATTTTGCTTTCAAACAATTAGTTAAAACATTTTTTTACAACATTTCTGAATTTTATTAATCAAATTAACATTTAATTATCATATTTTTGCTGGAAGTTTTAACTGAAAAGTTAAACCATGGTCTCAGGACAAAGTGAATTTAGGCTATTTATTTTTTCATGTGAGGTTGGGGCAAATTGTCACTAGCAATTGAAATGTTAAATTGTACGCCCATTTAATTTATCATATATAGAAATTACATTTAATACACACTCTCTCACACACACACACACACATACTATATATATATTTGAAACGGTTATTTTAAATTGCAATATTTCACAATGTTAATGTTTTTTACTGTATTTTAATCAAATAAATGTTGCCTTGGTGAACATTGGACTCTTATTTCAAAAACATTGAGGAGGTTGTAGGGGAGTGGCATGAGACCCACACACCCTGAGGTGAGCCAATCAACAGGGTTGGCTGAGGAGAACCAACCAACTCCATCAATCACACGAATGCTCACACGGTCATGAACAACACACTAAAATCACTGTCTGAGAAAATACACATGGAAAAGAGCAAAGATGAGAGAGAACGAGTGTCAGAGAGATGTTCTTTAACATGTGTTTGTGTTTGCTGTGTGTTTGTGGCATAATGGTGTTGACAGTGAGAGATGGGGGATTATGGGAGTTTTCCTTCTCAACCACCATATATCAAGAAGAATAAAACATGGCACCACACCGCCAACCAAAGCCCTAAACCGTAATCTCACACAGGCACGCACACCACAAGGCGAATGGGTGTTAACTGATGGAGCGATCAGTCTCACTATTGCGCTATCTCACACACGATAACATCCAAACAGCCACAAACACTCCTACTCGTATCCTATTTTGTCCCTAAATACACAAACATCCAAGACGTGATCTCACAGCAGTAACAAGACTAGCTTCAGAAGGTCTGAGCCTATTGTCTTCATAATCCTCTAAATCTGCCGGGCAGCAGCCAGTTAGACCTGATCTCTGTGTCGGGACTGATTCCAGTTTCAGACATTAACTGAAAGCTCCATATGAATCAGCAAATTACATGACACTCTTACCTCAATGACTAGTCATCTACACACAGGGATGCGGGAAGTAGGGGTGCTGAGGGGGGTTGCAGCACCCCCTGTTTTCACATGGTTGCAAAAAATGCAACGCCAAGTTTGTTCATTTAAATTTATTCAGTTTTAGCATTTAATAATTTATTTGTAATGATCTCTGAAATGTAAATTGTAAGTGGGCTATAATAAACCCATGTTTATCTTTATAAACATGATTAATTTTACTTGTGATGTTTTCTATATGGGATGATTAGCCCAATCCTCATGAACACGTGACGCTGGCGCGTGGTATCAGACATGAACTATACAGAATGCGAACAAGATAAACTTTAATACAAGGAGATAATGGCAAATTTCAGATTTTTTTAAAATGCCCTTCCCAGCAAAAACTTTCCAAAATCGGCATCCACAACACCAGCACGAGCACCGACGTAAGTGAACCAGCTCCAGTACGAGCACAGAGACGAGCAACGGAACCAGACACAGCACGAGCACGGAGACAAGTAAGCCTAGTGGACCGAGCCCAACCCCCGAGATTGATCAGCTACTATCGATAATTAAAAAAATATGATATGCAGTCAAATTTCCCAGTGTGTATGCCACTTAAACGAGTGTCCATATCAACGCGCTTGTAGTGCTTTGTGGAGTTGTCAAATTGAGGAGACCCCCCCCCCCTTCACCCAGCAGGGACACACACAGCACCCCCAACCGAAAACATCTTCCCACGCCTCTGTCTACACAGCAAGCACTGATTGGACAGAAGGCCGGTCGACAGCTCTCATGTTTGTGTGATGGTGTGAGACAACAGCAATAGTTGCTGGGAATTAGGGGTGTGTGGAGATGCCAATACTTGTATATTTATCAGTACGTGGAGAAAACCGGATGTGCTGGAACTTAAACAGAAAGTGTGTTGAAACTAAAAAAAGGAAAAATTTTAATCTATACTTTCATACCTACCAAAATAGCAAACATTCCTTGTATATATATTTTTTTACATTCATTCGTTACATTGTAATCCATCCATTACAACCTTTATGTAAGAAAAAGAAACATAATTAATGTGACAGTAATCAGCCTGATTCTGAGACACAGAAGTAGAAGTACAGTGGGTACGGAAAGTATTCAGACCCCCTTAAATTTTTCACTCTTTGTTATATTGCAGCCATTTGCTAAAATCATTTAAGTTATTTTTTTTCCTCATTAATGTACACACAGCACCCCATATTGACAGAAAAACACAGAATTGTTGACATTTTTGCAGATTTATTAAAAAAGAAAAACTGAAATATCACATGGTCCTAAGTATTCAGACCCTTTGCTCAGTATTTAGTAGAAGCACCCTTTTGATCGAATACAGCCATGAGTCTTTTTGGGAAAGACGCAGTGTGTGTGTGTGTGTATATATATATATATATATATATATATAAAATGCTTTGCATCCAATTTAGTGCTTTTTGTTTTTGGAAACAAAATGGGTAACTACTTTTCAAACTTGGAGTCGCACCCAATTTTTTAGCGTGTGTGTGTGTCCTGTTATACTGGCATGCAGCAGAATTCCTCAGCATGATTTCCTGGCCAGCTTGGTGGACATTGACCATTGCTGCTAAGGATAAACTCCCACTAACAGCAGAAGGACAAACACACTCTATTTTTCTTGGTTAGATTTAAACACAGTATTGTGCTGCTTGTGTTAATGATTGAAAACATAAGCTCTCTTGGTCCTCTCTGAGGTTGACCAATACTGAAAATCACACACAGAAAGTCACACTTCCAGGCATATGTACTCATATTGTCATGCACACATGCACACAGTCCAACAACATAGACTGAACATGATTGCCTTCAGTAGATAAAACAGAAAAAAAGGTTTGTGTGTGCAGAAAAGATTATATACTATAAAGCTAAAACAATAAAATATTGCTTTGTCCTACAAACACATACACACACAAATACATACATTCCGAAATATTAGTCTATATATACCTTGTTCCTGAGGTACAGGAAACTTACACGGCACAATACTACCTTGGTTATGATGGCAATGATAGAGTAGAGCAGGGTTCCTCAATTCGTTTTTGCTGAGGGCCGAATTCTGCCAACAATACCAAGCCAAGGGCCACTGACCTATATATATATATATACTGTATATACACTGAATACTGAGTTATCAACATAACACTTTTGTTTTTGCCCCCATTTTTCATGAGCTGAACTCAAAGATCTAAGACTTTTTCTATGTACACAAAAGGCCTATTTCTCTCAAATATTGTTCACAAATCTGTCAAATATGTGTTAGTGAGCACTTCTCCTTTGCCGAGATAATCCATCCACACAGATATGGTATGGGCAGGCGTATGTTATGGACAACGAACACAGGTGCATTTTATTGATGGCATTTTGAATACACAGAGATACCATGACGAGATCCTGAGGCCCATTGTTGTGTCATTCATCCACGACCATCAGCTCATGTTGCAGCATGATAATGCACGGCCCCATGTTGCAAGGATCTGTACACAATTCCTGGAAGCTGAAAACATCCCAGTTCTTGCATTGCACTGAGTGAGGCAAATGGTGGTCACACCAGATACTGACTGGTGTGACCCCCCCCTTTATTGTGGCCAGCCTAAGGCACACCTGTGCAATAATCATGCTGTCTAATCAGCATCTTGATATGCCACACCTGTGAGGTGGATGGATTATCTCGGCAAAGGAGAAGTGCTCACTAACACAGATTTAGACAGATTTGTGAACAATATTTGAGAGAAATGGGCCTTTTGTGTACATAGAAAAAGATCTTTGAGTTCAGCTCATGAAAAATGGGGGCAAAAACAAAAGTGTTGCGTTTATAATTTTGTTCAGTGTATGTGTGCGTGTGTAATTATTAGTATTATTACAATTACTATACTATTGTTGCATTTGTTAAAATAATCACAAGATGGTCACAAGATGAATATTCTGATTTTTCCCCAGTAGTCTGTTTTATTCAAACAATTATGAACCTGTTTGCATTTAGATACAGAAGAACTTTGCCGGCTGAATATTAAAAAAAAATGAACAAACAAAAAATCTGGATCTCCAAGTCTGCTGTGCAAATCAACTGTTCCTGCTCATTCCCAGACTGGATCTCTTCTCTCCACTTTCCCTAATTGCAGATTCAATTATTAGATTTGTCAGTATTAATATTTTTATGCTTAGATTTTTTTGGGGGGGGGGATCAACCTTTAACATTGTGTATCCCAACCAGACACAACGCAATAAAAAGTATTTTTTCCATGTAATTTTTGTCCTAATCACCCGCGACAGCGACACGTGACAATAAGCCACATGTGATTCTCTTTTAGGAAGGTTTTTTTGTTTGTTTGTTTTTTTTTCTGCGATGTCGCGGCAGGAACAGCATACAAAATATGACACAAAATATTAACAATATGATCATATATTATGTGCTTTATTCAATGTTAAAAGTGTCTAATGTGAGTTTGAATATTATTTTGCGTTATCTTTATAACCATAGTGAAAGCAACAATAGATATTTTACCTCAGATCTTAAAAATAAATTAAAGCAAACTTGTATGTTAAAACTGTGAACTCACTGCGAACCACTTTTCTTTTCTACACACTTGCCATGTTTTTGCTGTCACATCATATCTACACTGGATGCGACAAAGCAATGCAAATCATTTGAGCGTTGTGTCAGTACGTTATAAATAGAATGAGTCAGCAGTTTACTGTCAGGGATTTGTCGTGTTCCGCCGCATCCAAAACAGCATCACTGATTATAACGAGTTGTATTGTATTTTGTTGCGTCTCACCACGCCGCTCGCGTCCGGTGTAGACACAATGTAAGTTAATGTAGCTTTCTGATGCTGAGTTTGAATTTTCATGCCACATTATTTTAAATTAGCACGGGCCAAACTTGTTTCTCTGACGGACTGCCTATTGAGGAACCCTGGAGTAAAGAGTTATTCTGAAAACTAAACAGGCTCCATGTGAAATCACAGGTTTGGTGTGGTATGTCATCACACTGAAAAATTGACTGACTCACTAGAGAGTCTCATATTCTGGCCTTTTATTTTGCTGTGTACATTCCGGCACCGCTGAGGGCCTCGCCTGGCTCACGTCTCCAACCTGAGCTGTGCGAAAGTCTACTCGGAGCACAATCTGTGTTTGAACAGAGGACTAAGCCTTAGCCAGCATTGATCAAGCAACTTGGCCATAGAGGAATTGTCCTCACAAACAAAGGTTTTAAAGTCTGTTTTGATATTTGCAACTCGGGACTTAATGTTTGGACTTTGGACCCTGTTGTTCCAAGCCCCCTTTTTGGGCTGTGTCTATTGTTATATAAACTAAGTTTGAAGTACACAGAAATGAGCAGCCTGTTCTTGGACTGAATAGCGTCTTTATACACTTATGTAATGACTGGACAGCTTGAACAGCGCAGACTAGAAAAAAAAAGGAATCGTGGGTTGGGGCGGAGCAGTGTGGAGGTCGAAGGGTCACAGGCTGATACGAGTTCAGCTAAAGATGACCTTCTGTGCAGGTGAGGCCTATATGACCCTTAAGGCACACACTACCTTATCTGTGAACTTTGCACAGCACAGCGGAGTTTATGGAAAAGAGAAGGAACAAAAGAAAAGAAAAAAGAAACAGAGAGAGAAAGAATGAGAGGAATGTGATATGAATAGTTGTATGTGAAAGTGTTGTCTGAGGAGTGTGATCTTCAAGGTGGAAGCCAGTGGTTTGGGTGGTTATATGAACTTATGTTGAGTTTGTTCATCATTAGTGATGTTTGCGCTGAAGGCGGTCCAGTAATGGGTATTAAAAGGTTGTTTGAAACATCCTGGAGCAGGAGGAAAGTGTCTATATGCTGGGTTGATCTCACACAATGGGCGCAGTGACTGGGGGCTCACCTTCACCCAAACACCTGCGTGAAAACATGCCACCACATCCTAGAGACAGAAGACAGGTAAACACTGAACATGGCCTACATTGCTAGCAGTGGGTTTGACAGCTCTACATTGCTCGAGGGGTATGAAAAAATGGTAATCCTTGAAAAAAATTAATAAATAAATTTATTTAATTTAAAAAATGCTTAGAAGAAAATCAAATCAATCAAAAGAAATTAATATTTTTAAAGCAAAATTCCACATGGGAAACAGTCACAATGCTTTAGTGATTGACTAGTTAGCGAGTTCGTCTAGTTTTAGATTAATTTCTTCTTTTAAGATTTGATATTTTAGTGACGATGGTGTAATTGGAGTCTTTAAAACACCACAGCTACACCACCGTTCAAAAGATTGAGGTCAGTATGATGTTTTTATTGGTTTTAGTAAGTAAGAAAGCATTACATTGATCAAAAGTGGCTGTAAAAACATTTATAAATGTTACAAAAGATTTCCATTTCTTTTGATCACTGTATTTATCAAAAAGAAAAAAGAAACGTTTTCATAGTGAGAAAAATTTATAATGCTTTCCACAAAAAATATTATGCAGCACAGCCATTCTCAACATTGTTTAAAAAAATCTTGAGCAGCAAATCAGCATGTTAGAATGATTTCTGAAGGATCATGTGACACTGAAGACTGGAATAATGGCTGCTTTTAATAACCAAACAATAGAAAACAGTTTAAATTGTAATAATATTTCAATCTAATCAGTATTTTTGATCAAATAAATGCAGCCCTGCTTGGCAAAGAAGACTTTAATATATATGTATGCACATGGCCGGACTTACCATTGGGCTTGAGTGGGCTGCAGTCCATGGGCCCTGCCTGTGCCTGTTTACGTTTGTTTGATTTGTTTGTTATATGCCAGTCAGAATTCAGAAATTATTAGCCGCATTTCCACTGCGCACGCAAGATCTAAACGGGCCAGCCGGGGCTACAGCTTACAACTACTACCTTCAAGGTAACAATCAAACAGCATAAACTGGTATTTATGATTATTTCACATAGAAGAAGGACACACGTATTGAATCACGTCTGCACCGATTAGTTTGTTATCACATGGCTACTTTAAACAGCTCCATTAAGCCTTTAGCCCCAAAGGGCGCACATTTAGAAAGATAACGATAAATTCTCAAATGTTCACACATCATTTCTTTACAGAGGATGATTCTATATTACTATATTAATGTTTCACTAAATTATGTGATCATCTGATGAGTTTTGAGCGCTCTCTCTCGTCTTACTGCCATTACACATAATGGGGATGAAATGTCATCAAAATGATTTTAAATAAAAAATAGCAATTTAATGAGTTTCTGTTTTTATAACATTGCTATGCCTATGATATAGGACTTAGTCTATCGCACAAACAAGAGTCCTGTTTTTGTTTTGTTTTTTCGAATATCTGCACGACCGCAAATGTACAATAAACAACAACTTAAAGAGTAACTTTTAGACACCAAATTCCGTTTTGCTCCGTCAGAAAGAAAATACAACAAACAGCAGAACCGCTGCGTCTCCGAACAACAGTGTTTTGTTCCTCAGCGTTACACGGACCAGCAAATGATTCCTGAGTGGTCAGCTAAATATCTACAGTGGATCTAAAATATGAATAGTTAATTATAACTAGTTATGGTTAATTATTCATATTTCCCCATAAATTGATTCGCTACAACCTCAAAGCATACGTTTGTGTATTTTGTGTTACTTCATTAATGGTGTTCTATTTGAGGGCATTTGTAGTGTAGGTATAGGGCCCAAACATAACCTCAAGCCCAGGGGCCCCCGCCCCCCTAAATCCTGCCCTGTATGCATATATAAATGACCCCAAACAAGTTAAAAACTGTTTTAAACATGCATCCGAAGACCTCATGCATTCTGTTTAGCCGTTTCTGAAAGCAACAATGTGTCTTATGTAAACACCCCCCTAAAAACGTGTGGTGTGGGCAAGGTGAACCTGAAACAGCTTAATTACACAGGGCTTTGTTAAAATTAATTAGTTACCTAGCTGATTTTAATGTAGTTTTGCACATCTCTACAATAAAATCACAACTATACATCTCATTTTCTAGCAGATGTATCTGAGGCGAAGTATCTCTAAAGGCATGATCCTGGATTAGAATGAACACTACACTTCACAACACACAGGTTCCAATAAGGGTTTTTTGCAGTGATGCCAAAGAAGAACCACTTTAGATTCCTCAAAAAAGTCACTGAACAGTTCTTAAAAGAACCATTTTTCCTTAATGTTAAGAACATTTTAATGGTCTAGAGCAGTGGTTCCCAACCCTGGTCCTGGAGGCACCCCAACACTGCACGTTTTGCATGTCTCCTTAATCAAACACACCTGATTCAGGTCATCAGCTTATTAGTAGAGACTCCAAGACCTGAAACTGGTGTGTCAGAGAAAGGAGATATGTAAAATGTGCAGTGTTGGGGTGCCTCCAGGACCAGGACTGGGAACCACTGGTCTAAAGAACCCTTTTTTCCATTATAAAGAACCTTTTGTGCAACAGTTCCATGGACGTTAAAGGTTCTTCATGCAATGGTTATGAGAAAGCCACTATTTCAAATATATTATGATTACCTCTGTCTCCATCAGTGTTAGGGGCTACTATTTGTGGGTGGGGGCTTCTATTTGTGTCTCATGCTTTGCAGGATTTGTGGTGTGCCACAAAGTAAAAGTTGTCAAATCAAATGATCACACTTTCAGCTATCACCCATCCTGCAGTATAGATTTCTATGCCCTAGTTCTCTATCTTAGTGACATTTGCTTGGCTACTATAGTCATGCCCTTTAGCGGCCTTACTGAAGCGCCAGATCTCTGACGACATAATAAGATCCTTCCTTGCCATGTTGCTTGTAAATACAGTCTGCCTCTCAACGGAGTGTCCCAGACAGCGGAAAATAGGAGATCTGAAACAGGAACAGAGTTACACAAGATACACACACACACATCCATCTTGTAGCTCAAATAAAGACATCCAAATTACCAGACATACTTCCAACAGAGACGAGGAGGCTGCTGAACTCACCAGAATATATGCTGAAAATGCACTATAAAACTATTTACCAAAACAATATCTTACATCCTAGGCTATGAAGCAAAATAATGGTAACATTAGCAGTGAAATAATGTTACCAATTAACCAATTTTTTGCAAAAAATATGCTTACACTTCCGTTCAGAAGTATGGTCAAAGTAAATCAAAAGTCATAGAAAATACATTATAATGTTCCAAAACTGATTTTTCAACCTTCATAAAGAATCCTGAAAAGAAAAATTGTCAAGTGTTTTCAACTGTGTGGTAATAATTGCTAAGATTAAACACAGAAATAAATTGCATTTTAAAACATATACAAACAGAAAAGAGTTTATTTTTAATGGTAATAATTTTTTTTTCCGCAAATAAATGCAGCCTTGGTGAGAAAAATTTACTTTTAGCAGTTAAGATACCATACACTTTGGGAATAGTGATTTTGCTTGTGGGTAAATTAATTACTACTCGGATTTCAATGTGAGCTTCCTCATGTAAATTAGATTTTAAAATGATCAAATTTGTAATAATTCTCTATGGTCACCCACTGATAACCATTTTATAAGTTACAGCAATTATTAAAATAAACTGTGAACATCACTTTATTTTCTGCATAGAGCTGCAGTTCTGTTATGCAGCAGAAACATCCATGTAAAAGCAAACTGTGCTCCTGCTATTGTAACATGCCTAGGTGCAGGATACATCTGCTGGAATTATAACATAAAAGAAAATGCAATGCTTGATCGAACATGCTCCCACCACCGAAATGTTGCAAAGCTCTTTAAATTTGTAGGGAGGGGACAGGAATGAGCTAATTTCTTTAATTAAACCTGAGATGTATTCATAAAACCATGTCTCTCTGTGGCATCAACAATGTCATATATACCTGGTATTCCGCCACATGTGCCTGAAGCACCAATTAAATGAACACGTTCTTTAGCTCTAGCTTTGAAATGTATATGGAATGTCTGACACACTCAAGGATGCATTGTGCAAATGTCAGGAATCATAAAATGACCTGGGCTGATGACAGCTGCGTCCAACGTGATAACTCTTGGCCTGCTGTACATGAGACCCCTACAGTGTCCTGCATCCACAGCACGACCCCTCATGCACAATATCACAGACCTCGACCTTTTTTCATTTTCTCTACATATTCATGTAGAGAAGTGAGATCCTAAATCATAAACCTGTGGGCGTTATCATATGAGATCATCTCTCATATCTGCTGGTCTGTGGAGAGCAACTATAAATCATCTCTAACAGAAAAGCAAAAACATCTCTCGTATACAGATCTGTGAGAACAAATGTGTGCACACACGCACAACACAAACATGGGTGTACTTTAACACATGCCTGCTTTCAGACCTGTAATTACACACACTGTATGTGTTAGCATGTTCATGCTCTCTTGCCCTCTCGTCATCTCTCTCCACCTTTTCTTACTACATAAATATAAATCAATAGATGGCAGTTGTTTGAAGGACTTGAACCCTGTGTCTTTGATCAGAAAGCATGTGTTTCTTTGTTTCTTTATTTGTTAATGTTCTCAAAAGATTTGGCTCAACAGTTCTAATTAGCAACAATTAGAGTGATATAATCCACATATTTTCCAAACGTTTGCAAGCAATTTGCTTTCTCTCCACACTAAGCAGGCCCTCTCGTATACTTTATATGCAAAGGTTTTTATAACAGACTCTCTTGATTAAAGGTTATAGGGTTACAGAAAAGTAGCATGAGGTGCTACAACACAAAACGTGCTAGTGATGTCAGCTCTGGTTCAACCTGAGAGTCCCATCATCCTCTGGGATGTTTTTTGGCAGGAGGTTGTACACACGCAAGTAATATAAGTTCAAGCAGAGTTTATATGAGAGGATAAAACTCCCAGAATGC
This sequence comes from Sinocyclocheilus grahami, assembly GCF_001515645.1. NCBI lineage: Eukaryota > Metazoa > Chordata > Actinopteri > Cypriniformes > Cyprinidae > Sinocyclocheilus > Sinocyclocheilus grahami. Next base: position 249,478 of record NW_015505687.1, read on the forward strand.
ACCTCTCACAGCCCACCTTTCTCTAATCAGATTAGTTATTATTCAAGCATTCCACCACACACTGGTGAACTTAATTCACACATGGAAACGTCATTCGCTATCAGAAGCTAAATCACTGGCATTAGCACAACAATAGCATCTAATATGTATTATAATCTAATCCTAACAGTGAGAAAACTGCATGAAAACACACACCCTACATCCAGGTCACAGTGATCCACAGAATTCTTACAGACTACCGCAACACAGCATTTGGTGCATTTATTCTGTTCTCTGAGGTCTGAGTATGTAACTGTGCATAAGTGTACTGAATATACTAAAGAAGTATTGAGGAAGCAGACACAAAAATTATATTTCAATAGCTGCAGGTTTTAAAGGGGTCATATGATGCGATTTAAATTTTTCCTTTCTCTTTGGAGTGTTACAAGCTCTTGGTGCATAAAGAAGATCTGTAAAGTTGTAAAGATTAAAGTCTCAAATCCAAAGAGATATTCTTTATAAAAGTTAAGAGTCAACCACGCCTACCTAAAACGGCTCGTTCTAACACGCCCCCACATGTCTACGTCACGATGTGGGAAGATTTGCACAACGCTGCCCAAATGTTCACGCAAAAAAAGAAGGCATAACTTTTATTCTCGCTGTAGTATTGTTGCTGCCGCCGCAGCCATGTAATTTTCGAAAAACTGAAAGCGAAACTACTTTGTTTGTCCTTCCAAAAGAGGATGATATCCGCTTCGTCATGCCTAGAACTGATCCGTGCTGGTCGCTGAGGAAATACATCAACTTCGCGCTGTCGATCGCCGGAT
>NW_015505687.1:250887-296687 GCF_001515645.1 Sinocyclocheilus grahami
AAGTCATTATAATCCGTAATTATGTCCCCACTGGATGCAACAAATGCCTCATTTATAATGGGTTTTATTGGTTTTGTCTGGTCGTGCTGGCAGACGGCATCACAGTATGGTAGGGGTGTAACATTTCTGTCACACGCTTGAGGTATTCGGCCAATCACAACGCATTGGATAGCTGGCCAATCAGAGCACACCTCGCTTTTCAGACCGATGAGCTTTGTAAAAATCGACGCGTTTCAGGAAGGCAGGGAAAAGAGGAGCAACAATCATGTACAGTATGTGGAAAATAATGTGTTTTTTTAACCTTAAATCACATAAACACATTTCATTACACCAAATACACAAAATAATGTTCTTTTTAGCAACATCATATGACCCCTTTAAATCAAAAGCCCAAGTTCTTAGTCAGCAGTGCAAAGAGCACTGAACTGGTTTCAGTCTAAAATTAGAATTCTGTGAAACAAATCTTCCAAAATAATTTATTTATTTAAAATAATAAGTAAAAAAATCATATATCATAATGGATACTGGAATAATGTGAGCAAATAAAACCACACTGGGATACATTAAATCTGAATAAACCAGAAGATGTTACTGACATTTCAGAGTGAAACAGAACATTGAATATGAAAAAAATAGAGGGAGGGGGTTGATTTTAGCACGCCATCTCTAGCTCGCAGCAGACTAACGGTTGGCAGGTAATGGTTATGGAAGTTCTGCACAAACTGTCACAATGACGTCATAAGAGAAGATATGTCATTCCAGAGGAGAAGCATATTATAAAATTTTAACTAAACATTACAAAACAAACACATATTGCACAGATTAATTGTCCCCCGTGATAATAATGTGTGCTCAAATTTGGTACATTTTGATTTCATGACATGCAGAATTGTCTCTTATATTTATGCATCACAATTTCTGATGGCCAAAACAATGATTGTTTATTTTTATATGTTACCTTTTCCATTTTTTTTTGTTTCATGTATTATTTATAAAATGTTTTTATTTGGCAGAAAATACCACATATAATAAAATTTATTCTTTTCAAAACAGAATGAATAAACAGCAGGTTGCTTTTGTGACAACTTACCCCATACTGTGTGAAAAATGCCCCAATATTAGATCGTTATTATACCTTTATTTTTTCAGAGCAATATCAATGAAATTATTTTTCTTATGTAGGGTCGTGGGGACGCTCGGGCCAAATGCAGGGAAACAACCTTGATGGAAAGCCAGTCCATCTGAGGAACCAGAGAAAACTGTGTGACAACTAGCCTGGTCTCCCCTATATCTTTACTCTTATCGCAGGCATATGTCACGAGAATGACAACCTTTCTGTTGCATCTGCTTACAGTCCTAAAATTATTAGTAGCTTCTATAATGTGTTTAGCAATTATTTAGTGCACGTCTTAGCACCTCTTGAATTTTTTGGCAGCTGAAGAATCATTCAACTGATTTAAGGTCCTAATGCTGACTCTCTCCTCTGTTCTATAGATAAACTGTAGGCAAAGCTCAAATGGTGATCGAGTCAGAGCTTTACAACACAACACTGTTCTGAGGCATACATGGTATAATTATTTGATTGAAAGGTTTTAACGATGTGCGAGTTAAATCACTAGCACACAGAGGCTCCGTCTTGTCGGGAGGTCACTGGGTTTTTTTAACGTGGCAGGCTTGGCATAAATGGCCATCAAGACAAGCACCAGGTCTATTCAGCAGGATCTATCTTTAGCTTTACCACACGTCTAATTGGACAGAATAATATCTAAATGGCACCAAAGTGACCGCTGATTGGTCAGCGCTGGTTGTGGAGGCTGTGAGCACTGTAAATAGGGTTGAATGGAGAGGAAGGGAGGGAGAATGGGAGATTGTGTTAGTCAGACCGGCACCAGAGGGCCACAGAGAATGAGCACAGACACACAATGTTTATACTGTAAATTACACATGGGCAAAAGAGAGAGAGAGCGAGAGTAAGAAAGCGGGAGAGTGAGTGTTGCGGATGCTCTCAGGGGAAAGTGGTCCCCCGTGCTGTGTTATTATTTAGCCATTGCGGTTTTTCTTCCTACTGAATGTTTCTCTTCTAGCGGTCCATAAAATCACAGAACCTCAAAAGCTCTTCTTTGTGTCTACGGGGGTGATTACATTCATAAACCTTAAAACCAAAAAAACCTCAAACTCTTTTTTTCCTCTCTATCTCTCTCTGATGCATTTTCCGGTTTTGGCACGTCTCTCTGACACTGTCACTGCCTATAGTCCTTCATCAGTAACACTGAGTCAACATCCTCAAGTAACAAGCATCACCTCGCACACATGCAGCGAAATCAAGCGAGAATCTGATTCTCAGAGAGCACTCCAGGCCTGCAACTTCCTGAAAATACAAACACGCGTATCATTATACAAACTGACAGACCTTGACACGGTAGTCACATCCAAGCAAAATACTCATTTCCAAAAGAACTCGAAGTTTCTGTCAGAAATGAAAGAATAATTAGAGTATGCATATCTGCACTATATATAAGCCTGAGTCTAGATATATCTGCAGCTAAATCCAGTGCTATAGAGCCTTTCAACAAGCAAAAGTAAAATACAAAGAAAGAACATGCTAAAGCGAGAGAAAGAGAACAGTGTTGTAACTGAGGCAGTTTGTGGACTGATGATGACAGGTTGTGGCTTAAGCATTACAGGAATTCATGTTTTTTTGTCTCCGGTACAGTAGATTGTCTAAATGTGTGTGTACTGTGTGTGTGTATGTATGTTCATGTCCATACATGAATGCATGTGTTTGTGTGCATGCACACGTCACTAAATGACAGACTGAGGACTGTTGCCACATTGCCAGACAAAAGGTCCTCCATTAAACATCAGTATAATCCGTTGAACAGAGATGGCATCAACATTTACCAAAGGAGACATAAAGACCATAAGGAAATGGCAAAGAAAGAAGAGAGCGGCAAGACAATTGTTCACTGTTTTATCTTGCAAGCCAAATCTGAGGACTGGATCTAAATGTGGTATAAAATAAGACTAAACTTATGCAAATGAATAGCACAGGAAACTGACCATAAACTAGTACATTATATCAATCCCACTAATGTAACATTTGTTTGTGCTGTCCTTTATTTATATAAAATATGCTTTTTTTTAGGTTTTCTGACATGAAACACACAAACAAGAAATTAAATACAAAAAATAAACTTTAGGACAAAATACAAAATATATAAGTAAATATTATCCAAATTATATTTTCAAAATTTGCTTTCAAAACATGTTCTGTATATATTTTAATTAAATTTCATAAACAGTATAAATTAGTTTTTATAGATCAACACACTTGAATTATACAGACACTTGAATGAAACAACACATAAATCAGTTTCTTTGTCATTCTTAGAAAATGTTTCCATTGTAATGTGGCTGGAAAATATGATGATGAATGTTGAGAAATGCATGTGAAAAAAAAAGTTGTCATTCACATTTTCACATTTACTTTATTTATTTGCTTGACATGCTGAGACCTAAAAATAGAAATGGGGTTCTACAAATAAATGTGGAGGGCCAATAAAAATACAGTAACAATATAACTGCTGGACTATCAGTAGATCAAAACCAGCTCAGGGTGGAGTAACACATCACTCACACAGCAGCTCTGGCAGCTCGTGACTAACAGGAATGTTGAGACCGAGAAAAATTCTGTACACAGACTCCATTATGTCTTTATGACATAATTTCCTCCCTCCTCTTTCTTTGGTGATGAGAGAGTGTGTGAGATGCTGAAGTGAGGTGTGGTGCAGAATTGACAGGAGCAGGGGCACCTGCAGGATTTCTTTTGAGGGGACGCACAGAGCGGGCAGGGGGTACCAAATGATCAGTGAGAGCAGAAAGAATGTGTCACACGTTTTAAACTCAACAAAATGGTAAAATACTATCAAGAGCATGCTCACAGATGAGAACAAAACAGCATTGGATGAAGTGGATTAAAGCCCTGCACGGGCCTCAAATATAGGCCCTAGCCCGTCTTTTTTCACCTTTTACCAAAAAAAGCGTATACTACTGTTTCAGCTATTAAAATAGTTCAGTTTTGTATGTAATGGTAAAGTGATTATATTTAGTTTCGTGTTTTTTTTGTAAAGTAAATTTAGAAAAACGTTTGGAGCATTTTTTGTTCGTTAAATGTACGTTTTTTGTTGTTGTTGTTGTTGCTGTTGTTTTTTAAGTAACGGCCAGCGGCAGACAGTGAATTGATCATAGCCTATATGTTTGATCAATTTAGCCTTCTCAAATCCTCATGACTTGCCTAAAATAAAATCTATATATACAACAGTTCAAGTATATCACAATGTTAGTTTAAAGGTTTAAACTAGATAGATGTGCGCATATCCAATCGTTTGTGTGGAGAGTGGAAGCTGAAGCGCGCTCTGCAGGACATGGAGGCGCCAGCGCGATCACTTGCATTTTTTTTCAAACAGTGGAAACAACTTAAAATACGCAGTCATTTTTGCTCATAAAGGTAAGAGTAATACATCATTCTAAACTGTAAAGGGTCTAGTTTTATTTGTGTGCACTCACAATATCAACAAAACGTTGTGCTTTTATAAAATAAAGAAAACAAACACTTTCTGCCGTCTCGGTCTTGAACAGGAGCACTTCACGACGATAATGGCATATATGTAAAACTTTGTCCTATAATTGTATAGTTGTTTTTTCTGATATTTATGTTGCTCTGTTCTGCATACCTTAAAATTGAAAGGATTTGCTGCAACGCAATTTTGTATGATATGTTAATTATTTATTAGACTATATTTTATCCATGCAGCAAATGCTTTAAAAACAGCTTTAAAATTACTTTATTGCATTCCAGACGCTTTTAAAGTACTTTTCACTATAAATTTTATGGGTAGCTTGAATGTAAACATTGTCATGAATTCGTTGTATTGCCATTTGTAAAATAGTCAACAAATTAATTTTTGTAGGCTAACCCGATCTCATGAAAGTGTGTATAGCACGATTTTCTGCTTCTATTTGGCATAATATTTCTATGCAGAAATTGACTTTGGCATGCAAAAGACTGATAGATTCATAATTAATGGCATGGCTGGTTCAGTTGACAGAAATACGGGACACACAGGCCTATAATAACGGCTGAAATGTTTGCGGGGCAAATCTCAGGTCAGTCTGAGCGCTCATGGTGCACACAGTGCATACAGCCATACACCTGCAGGCGCCACTGGACAGGAGTACAGGTGTATCAGACATATCCTCTCAACTCTGTAAAGAGAGATGATGTTCCAGTCCAATTCAAATGTTTTTGTACCCATTAACTTCTATATTATTACTTGTCTTCTCTATACTGTGCTAAACAGTCAATGGTAAAAAAAATAATTATAATAATAATAATAATGGTTAAATCTCTATAAAAGCGAATAATCTGATGTACCTGTAAAATTAGTACAGATCTGTATAGCTGAAGACTTATGGACAACCAGCAGGGATAGTGTAAAGAGTTGTATCTTTATGAGTATGTGACATTGCCAAGATTAAATTTGGGACTATTTATCAACAGATATAATCTCAGTCTCCAGAGTTCTGTGGTTATATGGAAAAATAATCATGTTCTGAACTGAAATTTCCCCAGCTGGATCTTTGTGTTAATGACAAAAATCAGTTCACAATACATGAGTCTCCTATAAACGCCCTCTAAGCTCTTTTGAAAGAACCTGTCAACTAGAAAGAAATATCTGTCTGTCTCTATCTATCTATCTATCTATCTATCTATCTATCTATCTATCTATCTATCTATCTATCTATCTATCTATCTGTGCATCACTCTATCAGTCTTTCTGTTCATCTGTCTATATCTATTTATCTGCATCAATTTATTTGTCTGTCTGTCTATGTATCCATCTGTCTTTCTGTCTATCTCTCTGTCTGTCTAGAGGTTTATCTCCTAGATGAATGATATAGTATACTTGTGCATGTGTGCATGAACATTTTACACACACTAAAACAAATAACATTAATGTCTGAGCTTTAAGGGCATGTCTACCACATGCCCTATGTATAAATGTGTGAGTGTCATAAAGCATAACAATGGCCGACTGAATGTGTATGCATGTGTATGTATGCACTAAATCTGAAGAGAACCAATGCTCGGACAGATATCCACAGCGGTGTACTGAAGCACAGCGACTGATTCAACTCTCAACATCTGGCAACTATCAAAGCAAGAGGACCGTGTGTGTGTGTGTGTGTGCGTGATCAGCAGTGTGTTGTAGGGTGTTGTTTGAGCAGTGTGAACTCCAAGTGTGTGAGTTTACTGGCATTCGGAGATGGCTGATAGCATCTCACTTTGACAACTACAGCGAAACACAGCCCAACACTAATGTTCATTAATGAAAGTGTGTGTGTGTGTGTGTGTGTGTGTGTGTGTGACCCAGATAGCACAGTGCATAATTGCGAGTATGTGCACTTGTGTACGTTTGATTAATCAAAGACAAATTATGTTCCAAAGAATGCTCTCCTTACATCAGATTGAGACTAAATGGTTTAAAATCAACAAAACCATTAGCACTATGGCTGTTTGAGGTGAGACACAAAAACACACACGCAACAAATACAGATTAACGCAACAGGGTGTGTGTGGGTGGGATTTTATGCATACATCTCAATAATAATGTAAACTTAAGCTCATGTTTGTGTGCGTCCCAAAGTGTGATATCCAGCTGGAATGAGTCGACACTTGAGGTTAAGGTGTGTCCCCCTATTTCTCTACCTTCATCCCACCACATACAAACATAGACACACATTCAAACACAAATAAACTCACTACCTCCTTACCTGAAACCAGTGAATGATTGGAGAACTCTTCAGAAATTAACAGAACTGTTAGACTCAACTGTACCTGAAATATGTGTGTGTTCGCTGACCTGTTCTATGCTGCATTTATTGCTCTTCCAAAACTTCAATACTACCTCTTTCACACACCCACAGTCAGCATGACCTGGCATTAAAGTATTTTATGACAAAACTGGGCCAGGATGGATTTTACTGCATATTTTGACTCTTAACTGGGTATTAAGGCTTACCTGGGAACTAAATCTCTGGCAGGATTTAGTCTAGAATCAGTTCTTTAACACTCATTAGGTGAGTAATTATGTAATGTCTTGAAAAATACTCAGATTTAACTTGAGCAGACATCTGCACATCTCAAGATCCTCTGAATCACTTACTATTGCACATAATAGCCCAACCAAAATTACCACAACTTGTCCATGAGTTTGACTTCTGTTTCTCCATCATTACCAAACGTGTAATAAGATGCACAGAAAGCCAAATACGAGGAGTCATAGTGCAAAGGGGGTGGGGTCACAGGAAATGTCTTGGGTACAGGATAAGTGAAGTGTCATTAGATAGTTGTAGATAGTCTTAAAATGTCAGGTGCATGACACAGGTATCAAGCAAGCCTGGTGTAGGAAAAAAGAAGATGGATACACGTTTTAAATATACTCTCAAACAAGATATGTAGAGAGTCAAAATGAGATCAAGCTGTTGGTAATGGGTGGTGTTTAAGAAGAGCAAATTATTGCTGGATAAATCCAAACAAAGCATGTGATCCTTAGTTACTCCACACACCTCTTCCTGTCATCTCATTTTGTTTGGAGATGCTAGTCAGCCATGGAGTTTATTTGCTAAATCCCAGTTTCAGGCTAAACATAGCAGCAGCTTTAATGTAAGAGTTTTCTATTTTAGTATATTTTAATAATGTAATTTATTCCTGTGATGGCAACGCTGAATGTGACATCTAGTATTCAGTGTCACATGATCCTTCAGAAAACCATTCTAATATGCTGATTTGCTGCTTAAGAAACATTATTATCTATGTTACAAACAGTTGTGCTGCTTAATATTTTTGTAGAGCAATTTTTCAGGATTCTTTGATGAATACAAGTTCAAAAGAACATTTGAAATAGAAATATATTGAAACAATATAAATATCTTTATTGTCACTTTTGATCAATTTAATGCATCCTTACTGAACATAATTTTTTCCTTTAAAAAAAAAAACCTTGTTCAACACACTAACCTTTCAACCCCACAGCCCAGAGTTTGTCTGAGCCCAAAGCCTGTGTGTCCATGTCCATGTCTGTGGGATGTCAGCACAGTGTTTGGTCTCTTTTAGTTTTGTTGCTCTCTTGAATATTTATGCCCTTCAAAAAGGGACAAAAGGACAAAACCCAAAACAGCTGAACCGTCCACCAAAGGCACACACACACACACACACACATTACAAAAAAAAAATAACCCAGAAAAAATACACAAAGCAGCTAGACATTCTGGAGTTATTTGTCTCTAGTCAAGCTTTGAAATATTCCATGTGTCATTTTATGAACAGTTCTTCAGAGATCAAGTAAACAGCGTGGATGGGGAATGTTGCTGTTTCTCTCTCTCCACTTCCTTTTGTTTGATTAGACAAACATATAAAACAGTGGGGTATGTAAACATGCGCTACACTCAACCAGAGGATGAGTTTACAAGCCTCGAGAGGTGGGAAATGATGCTGATCAACTCTTTTCTGTAGGGATGAAGAGAGCGAGAACACACACATTGTGTCAGACATCGCTGTAAAGAAATGACACCTACAAGCTACAGATGGTCTGTATGGACTGTGGTGACCTGTGTGAAACCACTTTCTGAGTGAGATGCATGAGGTTTCTCACACAGGACCTCTGCAGAACTTGTGACTCAGTGTGAAAGGCCCTCTGAACAACATGTGAAGGCAGTGAGACTCTTCAAAACACTTCAAGCCTGACCTCTTTGAGAAGACTGTAATTACTGACTGTAAATGTAACAGTACAGTTCCAACTAAAAACACATTAAAACACAACAATATCAGCTTGCCAAAGCAGATTTGGGAAGCAGTCACTTACACTTGCTAAGTAGTGTTGTTTAGCAGTTTTAATTGAGTAATAATTGAGCAGCAATTCAGCATATTAGAATGATTTCTGAAGGATCATGTGACACTGAAGACTGGAGTAATGCTGAAAATGTAGCTCTGCCACCACAGAAATAAATTAAATTTTAAACAACATTTCTGATCAAATTACAGCAGACTTCATGAGCATAAGAGACTTCTTTGAAAAACATTTACAAATTTGAATTATTCAAATTATGTGTTTGTTTTTGTGTGGGTGTGTGCGAGAGAGAGAGAGAGAGAGAGAGAGAGAGAGAGAGAGAGAGAGAGAGAGAGAGAGAGAGAGAGAGAGAGAGAGAGAGAGAGAGAGAGAGAGAGAGAGAGAGAGAGAGAGAGAGAGAGAGAGAGAGAGAGAGAGAGAGAGAGAGAGTGTGTGTGTGTGTGTGTGTGTGCGTGTGTGGTTCATGTCTACCCAAAGAGGACAAAATGTCCCCAAAAAGATGGCAACATCCAAAATCCTTGTCCATGTGGGGACATTTTTTAAATCCCCAACAGCTTATAAATCATACAGTCATACACAATGAAGTTTTTTGAAAATCTAAAATAGCAGAAGGTTTTGTGTGAGGGGTAGATTTACAGTAATAGGATGGAAAATACAGTTTGAACAGTATATCAAACCATTACATCTAACCAACCCAACACGTGTCTCTCTCTTTGTGTGTGTGTGTGTGTGTGTGTGTGTGTGTGTGTATACATACATATATATATATATATATAGACAAAAGTACTGGGACACCTGACCATTACACTAATAGGTGTATGACATCGCATTCTAAATACATAGACATTAATATGGAGTTGGTCCCCCTTTGCAGCTATCACAGCTTTCACTCTTCTGAGAAGGCTTTCCACAAGATTTTGGAATGTTTCTGTGAGAATTTTTGACCATTCTACCAGGAGAGATTTTGTGAGGTTAGGCACTGATGTTGAATGAGAAGCCTGGCTTGCAATCTTCATTCCATTTCTTCCCAAAGGTTTTTGATGGAGTTGAGGTCAGGGCTTTGTGTGGGCCAGTCAAGTTCTTCTGTCTTTATGGATCTTGCTGTGTGCATGGGGCACAGTCATGCTGGTTGGAGGAAGCATAGCATTATCCAAAATTTCTTGGTATGCTGAAGTATTAAGATTTCCCTTCACTGGCCTAGCCTAGTCCCTGAAGAACCCATACCATTATCCTTTCTCCACCAAACGTTATAGTTGGCACAATGCAGTCAGGCAGATAACGTTGACCTGGCATCCACCAAACTCAGCGCCCTTCAGACTGCCAAGAACACAGAGAATGTGTTTCCTCTGCTCCAGTGTCCGGTGGTGGCGTGCTTTACACCATTCTATCTGACGCTTGCCATTGTACTTAGTGATGTTGTGAGGTTTGCCTACAGCTGCTTGGCCATGGAAACCCATTTCAATTTTTTTGTGCTGATATTAATGCCAGTGGACGTTTGGAACTCTTCAGTGTATGGAATGAGCAGAGCACTGGCGACTTTTATGTACCATGCAGCTCAGCAGTCAGTGACCCCACTCTGTGACTTTACAAGGACTTCCGCTTGGTGGCTGAGTTGATGCTGTTCCTAAAAGCTTCCACTTGACAGTAATACCACTTACAGTTGCCTGTGGAATACCTAGCAGGGGTGAAATTTCCGGAACTAACTGACTGCAAAGGTCACATCCTATCAGAGCACCACACTTGAATTCATGGAGCTCTTCAGAACAACCAATTTTTTCCCAAAAAATGTCTGTAAATGCACTCTGCATTGGCTAGGTACTTGATTTTATACACCTGTGTCAATGGGTCTGATTAAAACACCTGAATTCAATTATCAAGAGGTGTGTCCCAATAAATTTGTCCATGTAGTGTATACTTATTTTTTATATATTTCAGCTAAATGAATAAATGTAAATGCAGCATGTTGAGAGGACTGCGAATTGCAGAGCTGAATCCCTGAAGCAATAAAAGAGTGATCGCATGAGGTCATTAGAAAGAGCGAGCGAGAGAAAGAGAAAAACAAGTGATAATTCCATATATCCATCATATAAAATGGACATTCCCTAAAATAACATACCTAGCCCCACAGAGGGTTATTTTCAGTATGTTCTTGGTCGCTAGCACCCTAGACAAGCCTAAATGAAGCAGACCACCATCAGAGCACTGTTGCATTCTGTTTTCCCAAAACATTCCAAGCATCGAAAAAGAAAAGACAAGAGGAAAGAAAAGAAAAGAATAATCAGAAGTACTGTGGTTTGTGTCAGCAAGGATGACCAGAACCTAAAACATCTTGTAAGAATAATAGTCGTAAAACTAAAAAAAGGGAATGAAAAAGTGTTGGAATGGTTTTTGTTAGAACTGTAAATTCCATACCCAGTTCTGAGCCACGGTGGTGAGAGAGCAGAGATGCTATTCCCCTCTCTGTCGTCCTGGGGGTCTGACACGCACTTACACATACGCGAAACTGCAGGGAAAAGCAAATCCAGAATGTATATGGCTGTGTGGTTGTGGTCAGTATTTGCTTGGGCAGGATAATTCATAATTCCTTCACCTCTCTCTCTCCTTCTATCTTTATCTGTTCTTGCTTTCACACACACTCACAAAACGCACTGGCATGCTTCAGAGAACATACACACACCAGCCTCGTGCCAAAGGCAAACTGTGAAACACCAGCACCCACAAAAACTCTCAGAGCGGGACAAATCCACATACCAGATTTCAACAGCTTTAACACTGAGTGAATAAACAAGATGAATGCTACATTTTGTCTTTTTTAATTTCTCTTATACTTCCCTTCCCCCCTCCATATTATTCCCTCTCGCTCTTTCCTTTAGAGACAGAGAGGGGAAAAAATAGAAAGAACGAGCTGAAACAATGGTAGAGCAGTCCAAAACCTCCCTGGCTTAAAACAATACCATCAATCAAAGTAAGCAGAGAGAACAAACACACAAATTTATTAAGAGGAGCTCTCCAGCGCTTGAGCGCTTTAACTCTTTACGGTCAGACACACACACAGGAAGTACCTAATTAGTACTAGAAGTACTTTATCTGCACAGCAGAGGGAGAGAGCAGACACATGACTTTTCACAACTGAGGAGATTAGCATGAAGAACTGTGTTTAGTGTTCACCCAAGGCTCTGTTCAGATCAGATCTTAGCCAAGAGCTCATCTTCATCTCAGCTCATGGGAACGAGAGTCTCCAGCCTAGAGAAAAGAAAGACTTCATGCATACATTAACCTAAATGGGCCTGCACTGAGTTTAGCCCCAGGTTGTCTGGCTCTGTGCTCCATGGCAGAGTATACGCCAATTTCATGTGCTTATAATTTCACAAAATAATAATAATAATACTAGGCTACAGTTATCAATAGTTGGCAGACATGCTCACATAACATCATATCTTCCAGTCTTTCATTGACATCTCTTGCACATTTCTATCTGCCTACAAACATGCAGCTTTATGAACTATACAGCTCCTGTTGTGACAAAACCTAAAATTTGGGGCATTTGAAAGAAAAAAGTTATTTATTTATTTAGAAATAGTATTAAACTGTTATTGTTGTTGTTGTTGTTGTTGTTTTGGTCATTAAAGTTTGGTCAAGTCAAGTACCTTTGTAAATTCTGTAAACATCTGTTCCAGTGTGGTTTCCAGAAACACTATAAACTGGACAGGAACCCAACAACAACCAATAAACCAGTAAGAGAAATCCTCAGATCCTTTGTCTGTTGTTGGCAGTTTACCATGGTGCATACTGATAAGAAGGACAAAGCAAGGGCCAGAATCAACTTTAGTCAGCCGTTCATCACATCAGTTTTGCCAGAGTCAGTTTAATTAAACAAAAGAATGGATATGTTAAAATATACGGTATTTATATATGATATATTAATAATGTGATAATAATGTAAATTACAAGTAAAATGATATATTTATATATTAATATAATAATACATATATTAAAATATTGACATTATTATTACTATTACTTTTACTACTAATAAATAAATTAAGACACTGCATGTGAATAGGGGAAAAAAATGAACTACTAATTATCACCTTATTTACCCAGTTAATTGATTATATTGATAATTGCAAAAAAAATTGTATTACAAGTTAAATGAGAAAACAGAAAACACCAGAAAACAGGGTGCGAACTACGGGGGAGCTCGGCTCCCCTTAATAAGACATGGGCTCCCCTGAAAACTTGATTTGTGAAATTTTGGGGGGTCTCAAAAAATATTGACAATGTGTTATTTTGACGTGCAATTTCAGTTTTGTGTAATGTGATCATCGTGGATTATTATGTGTAAAATTGCACAAATATACATTCATTCATGCATGACGGTGATTTAAACCTAATTCACTTCAATTAAGATAACGTGCTATTCTTGTCATGAGCATTAAGGTGTGGGGGCGCTGCGGTGCAAATTCCACTCATGTTTAGTACATGTTAACTCAAAGATTCGTAGAAAAAATATAAACGTTGAACTCTGTGGTCAATTCTGTGTTAAGGTAAGGCATGTTATTCGCAAATTAAGTGCTGTGGCTGGGTTGTTATAGGTCTGTGTGACTCTCGATGTCTTAGGCCTAATTGAACGGAGGAATTATGGTATTCTTCTGTAGCCTGACGGCGAGTAAGTTAACTTTACGTTAACCGTTGTTCATGTGAACTCAAAGACAGCCTGATGCTTTGTTTATAGACTATTTGTGGGTGGCTGTTTGTTGTTTCACCTATCAATTCGTGTCGATAAAGTATAATAGGGTAAATCCTGTATAGTGATTTATCCTATATAGTGCTTGCATAAAGCAAGTAGTGCATACACTTGTAGCTGTTATGTATCTTTGTAATTCATTGTAAGCCCCCCTGTAAAAACTTTAAGAATATAGATAGGAATACAAATGTAAAGTTTGGTGTGTGTAAGAGCTACTGAAGTGGAGATTTATGGCTCAGTGTAGGAGAAAAAACTCATTTTGAGAAAACGGCCTTTAAAGACATGTATTGTAATTTAAATCTATTGACACAAATAGATAAAGTGCTATAAAAGAAACACTTAACAGTGTCTTTTGGATGTTTTCTTTACACTTGTCTGAAATAACACTTTATGAAAAGCCAAAAAGCCCAAAGTCTCAAAACTGACAGGTGCGTGAAAAACAGTGCTTTTGCATGCAGTGTCTCCCCTTAATTATTATTATTATATAAATATTAATCATTTTATATTATGCTTGATATTATTAATAGTAATAATAATAATCATTTAAAATTATAAATATATATATTTTAATCTAAATGTACTTACATAAATATGTATGTATTTATTAAACATTATATTTATTGTTCTTTTTTATTTTGTTTTTAATTGTTTTTTTAATAGCGACTTCAAGACATTTGCCCACCCTGCTAGGTAAATGCTCAACAAAAGCGCATACTCAAGGTAGTAATCATACAGCCCACCTGGGTGGTTCTAGAAATTGATTGTATCTGATTGTATCAAAAAGCAAAAGTATTTTAACATCTGGTATGTTCCACTCACATACATACACAGTCTTTTCAAAGCAAGACTGCTGAAGTGATTTATCTTGATGATCTCTTCTTGTTAGTCCTTTATTTTTTTATGCCAAACAACTGTGTGTGGGTGGGTGCTAGTGTGTGTGTGTTTTCAACTAACAAATAAAAACATTAAACACTGTATTGCCACTGTGAAGACCCAAAGGTTACAAAGGTGAACTGAAAACATCCATGGTAAAGTAGTATAAAGTCCCCAGAACTCCAAATATCAGAACAAGAGCCGAAAATCCCTGACCACCTCGCTCTGCCTTTTGCTCATAAATGAGAGTGAACCATGTAAGAGCTCTGGGATGCAGTCCTTAACAGCATTCAGCATTCCCCTGCTCAAATTGAGCATGGCTTTGCCTCGTTCACTCTCTCTCCCCCTCTCCTCTCCATCCACGCGGAGTAAAGCATGAGCAGTCATCCCGCTGCCCCCCAGCTGTGTACAGAGCACAGGGAGCAGAGTACTCTAAACATCCACAACCCACGTGCTTCAGTCAGGATCCTACTCAGATTATTAGTCCATAGTCCAAAACCCCTGAAATCCCAGTGCTAAGTGCACAAAGCTACGTGCAACCATGAGCAGAATGGGGTCAGGAGCAGGGCTGGATAGATTCGTTAAAAGCGTTTATATGTGAGGGGGTTCTGACACCTCTGCGTGACCATCTGGATGTATAGGACGGGTGGTGGGCTACGGTACAGTTTGATTTCTGAAAGTGAGGAGGCTTACCCACAGAGAAAGAAATGCTCTGTGCCTGCCAGGCACAAAAAAGCGGAGGCTTAAAGAGCTACATGACTTTGAAATATTCACTTGAAACAAGTCTCAATACTCACACATGCACGAAATCCGAGCTCTCCCGACAATCTTCTGGATCTGAAGGCAACAGTTGGAAACGGCTATGTCGGCGCCATATGTGGAACTGCGTGCTTTCACATCAAAATCGACAAATTATCTTTTAGTGACCAGTTCACAAGCCATCGTCCAAATTCACATCTATGCTTGACAATGTATATAAACAGCCACATTTGAGGAATGGCTTCATATCAAAGGCCCACTCTGTAATACAGCAAGTGCTTCTCAGAAATCCCTATAGATGCAATAAAAGCTTCACTATAAAGTGGGTTTCATGTCTGATGGTTGTATAATTTTATAGTGAACTGATATCTCAAGAAAGCATGTTCATATGAAACTGTTCTATGGGAGAGTGAGAGAAAAGGCACTGGAAATTACTTAAAGTACTTTGTGACCACTGATGGTCATAAAAAAAGTTACTACGAAAAAAAAAAAGGTTATGTGTGATGCTAATTTTTGTCCTGCATGAATTAATCAAATTAAACATGCAATTAACACATACATTAACTTATATCTTTTTATATGGCAAGTATGTTTTTAATTTCAGACCCTGCAGACCCTCATGAATGTGTTTCCACAATTAACCTAAAAAACTGATTGTTTGACCTTTTTATGACAAGGTTAGTTCAAGGTTGTAAAACGTCATGTGGACTCCCCAAAAAACTTTTTTTTTTCCATTCAGCAAGGATGCTTTCAACAGATCAAAAGTGCAGACAGTGTCAGTAAATAATTAAAAGTAGACAATTAAAACATACAGAAGACTTTTATTTCAAATAAATACTGTTCTTTTGAACCTTCGATTCATCACATAATCCTGAAAAAGAAAATGTACCACCGTTTCCATGAAAATATTAAGCAGCAACATTGTTTTCAACATTGATAGTAAAAAGAAATGTTTGGTAACACTTTACTTGAAGGGGTGTGCATAAGACTGACATGACACCTTCATAATCATGACATGACACATGTCATGAATATGAAGGAGGTTTTATGCATGTTTATGACAACTGTCATTATGTGTCATTCGCTCAGTTATGTAATTTTTAATGCAAATATGACATTATTTGACCTAACCCTTCCCCTACCCTTACCCCTAATCATAGCCTATAACAAAGACATCTCAAACAATGTCATCTTTGCATTAAAAATGACATAACTGAGCGAATGACACTTAATGACAGTTGTCATAAACATGCATAAAAACCCTTCATATTCATGACATGTGTCATGTCGTGATTATGAAGGTGTCATGTCAGTCTTATGCACACCCCGGCCCATTTTAAAATCTTAAAATAGAAAACAGTTACTTTTAAATTGCAATAATATCACAATATTTACTGCATTTTCAATCTTGGTGAGCATTTCTTTTGAAAAACATATTTCAAAAATATTACCAACCCCAAACTTTTGAACTACTTTTTACTTATAAGGAACTATATACATGTTTTTTCTTAATAGATTTCATAAGAAGAATTTTATTCTTCATTAAATTGATACTTTTCTTGAAAATGGTGCAACACCACATTAAACCAACATGTGTTTTAAACTAGATTTTTAAAAGATTTTCCTTTCCTTCCCATTTTGGACACGTCATTGACCCAAAAATGAACCCCGTCAGGCCAAATATCTGTGAACACTGGCAGAGAAGGCAGAACCATCTTCACAACCAAAATGTGGGGAGAAAATAAAGATAGCTGCCACTTTAAGCTAGTAAATCTCTGAACGTCACATAAAGCTACTAAATCTCTTTTGCAAGTGAACTGAAGTAACTCGATTGACCTCATTCAGATGAAATTCTAATTTGTATCTGATTATAACAGGCTGCCCTGAGGGACAGCTCTGTTTTCAGTCCAAAACAGCAGAATCCACAATGACCGCAAAAAAATCTCATCAGATCATTTCACTCAGAAAAGACATGTGGAACTCCTCAGCCATCATCCTCAATCTTATAGACCCCCCAGGTGCACTCACAAAAAAACACACGCAGATAACACATCGAGAGAGAGAAAAAGAGAGGGGAATCCAAACCACATGTCAATTTAGTGCAAATGTGAAGGCTGTGAAAAGATCTATAATTCATGTACGAGTAACACTGTGGAACCACTCAAATACGCAAATCCTGGGAGGAACATGGATTCATATCATATGTCCTTCCAACACTTGACAACACTTTGAGTTCAGTAATAATAAGTTATCCTGAAAATCTCAAACGTTTTTGTTATTCACACATATCAAAGGGAGAACTGGCAGCACCGACTCACTAAACTGTAGCGGCATTTTGGCATCAGAAACGCCACTATATATGAGAAAACTTTACCTATCAGAGAGAGCAATCGGCCATTAGAAACTACCCTCATATCCAAACAAGTATGTGACCTCAGCAGTCTTTCATCGTTTGGCTCCTGTCTCTGAACACACACACACAAAGTGCTTGTATAGTTCAAACAATTAACACTATTAATACTATCCTTATTCATTTTTGTACAGTCTTTGAAACTCACTAGACAAAACCTATACTGCAACTAAAATGTTGAAAATATTGAATATGAATCTGAGACAAGAGACAACTGTTGTGTTAATCAGATAACATGTTTCAAACTATTAAGCAAGCCAGTAAAACACCCACACCCACACACACACCAGCAGCACCACAAGAGCTCCAGTGCGTATCTTTCTATCAGGTCAGAACAACAGGGAAGGACATGAAAGCAGTTTCGTACAACCATGGTACATGTCACAGCCAAGCGAATGCGTTTAAAAAGTCGTCCACTAGAAACCACAAGAGATGCTATCAGGCCTGCACACGGCATTTCACCGTGAAAGGAACAAAAAGCATAGTTACAAAACCAAACAGAAATCACTCTGCATTATACTGTGGCACTCAACACATTTGCCTGTCAGGCACATGCATATTAACTCTGGCAATGTCCAATATGAATCTTTGGCATACACACTGAGATTAGTGCAACTAGATTTAATCCACTATCCAACACAGTAGACAATTGGCTATTCTAAATAGTATGCTGGTAAACTTAGATACTGATATTGAATTCTGACAGAAATCGATAAACCAATGTTTATTTTGATGATATGGCAAATAACCAAAAAATAGATGGTATTAAAATTCGGTAACACTTTAGAATATGGAACACTTATTCACTATTAACTACGACTTTTCCCTCAATAAGTTTAGGTATTGGGTAGGATTAGGGATGTAGAATAAGGTCATGTAGAATAAGGCATTAATATGTGCTTAATTAATATTAATAAATGGCTAATATTCGAGTAATATGCATGCTAATAAGCAACTAGTTAAGAGACCCTAAAATAAAGTGTTACATAAAACCAATTTAAATGCTTCAAGTGAATTTAGACATCATAAGATATAATCAAAAGCAAGAAAGATATAATTCTCATTGTGAGATCTGCTAAAGATCTCAAGGTATTAGAGCAGGGGTGGGCAAACTTGGCCCTTCCAGGCCACTTTCCTTCAGAGGTTAGCTCCAACCCTAATCAAATACACCTAAACCAGCTAATCATTGTCTTCAAGACTGCTAGAAGGCTACAGGCAGGTGAGTCATATCAGGGTTGGATCAAATCTTTGCATGAAAGTGGCCTGGAAGGGCCAAGTTTGCCCATCACTGTATTAGAGGAAAGCTGCTTTGAAGCAATCTTTCAAATGAAGAACTATATAAATAAAACTGACTTGACTAAAGATAACATTTAACCGTGTTATTAAAAATTCATAGTCTTCTTTCAAAAACATTTAAATAATCTTATCAAACCCAAACCTTTGAACAGTTGTGTATATTGACTGATAAATTGATAAAAGACAACTCTGTGCCTTAACTTGAAAATATGCTTAACATTAGAGTATGTTATACAGTTTTTGCCAACAATCTAAAGTGCATTTGAAGCGCTTCAAAGGAAAAGATGATATTTTGTTCTGCTTTTTGATAATCACATCACCAGCATTTGAGGCTTCAGAGGCCAATATAATCTGAATCCAGCTCCAAAGATCCCTCCATTTCACCCGCTGTTGTGGCCAATGCTAGAGCCAGACTGAGAGAGCTACATATTTCTCTGTGAAAATAACACTGTTCTAACAAGTCTGTGTGCTTAGGGGGGGTGTGATGGTCTGCCACGAAAGAAAGTGCACAGGTGGAAAATAAACAACCTATTTTCATTTTGTGATATGAGAGAAAGTAAAAGAGAATGAAGCAGTGAGACAGGCAAAGACTGAGAGGTACTGAGAGAGGCACAGAGAGAATGAAGTGGTAATAATTTAAAGTCTTGATTTAAATAATATGCTGCAGTCATGCACTGCAATTGAAATTGTCTAACGCCCTTCTCAAAGTCTGGGCTGTCCAACAATTCCAAGCAGCTTATTTTCTACTTTTTTATTTTAACATTTGCTCCAATTAATCTCAAAAGAACACTTTAACTGTGATGTAACAATGTAAAACCATGCAAGTAAGAAAAATATTTCTTACTTGAAACACAAGCCCACACAAATGCATTCAAACATTAGATCAATGTCCTGGAAGTAAATAATACACACACACACACACACACACACACACTTTTCAAAACATATATAAATATACAGTGGGTACGGAAAGTATTCAGACCCCCTTAAATTTTTCACTCTTTGTTATATTGCAGTCATTTGCTAAAATCATTTAAGTTATTTTTTGAATGCTAAAAAAAAAAACTTTTAAAACATCAAACTCTCTTTCATTCAATTAAGTGTTAAGCTGAAACTATCTAATATAAAGTCAAAAGTACTTTAATACATTACCCCAGTAATAAATTACCCCAGGCAAAATATTTTTCCAGTCCACTTATCAAAAAATGAACCACTTATTGTTCTGGCCAATTCAGTATTTTGTTTTAACCCAAACCATTATTACGTTGGTTCTTGGAGTCATTCGAGAGCATTTATAGTCCATAATTTAGGCTGACGAAATGTAAGATATTATTCATAAAAACATATAATCTAAAATAAACACAAAGCTGAGTTTGTTTTACAATTAAAAGTCTTTTGACAGCAATTTCCGATCATGTGACCTGCTAAGACATTTGATGATTGAGTAATGACTAGCATGATAAAGATAATTATTCATGATTGATATCTCTACAGCTAGTGTGGGATCATGGTCCCACAAGTCCCCTGGCCCTCTGCACGCCAAAGTATGCCCTGCATTGTAAGCCAAACACTCAATGGGACAAAGCTGTTGTACCCAATGGTGCAGAGCAGTTGTTGTACATGCACCAACCACAAAAGCGAAGCTGAAAACTAGTTTCCACAATGCAGTTAAGTTTTGGATCAGTTTGGTTGGTCCAAACACCAATATTACTGGATCAGATGCACAGTGTCCCATGTAATGTGTGGTTAAGTTGGGTAGGGCCGTCACTGCATTTTTAGACAAAACAAAATTAAATTAAATTAAATTAAATTAAATAATTGACGATGGACCGTTGAATTATTAGAAAATGTGCACACCCGAGGTGGTAAATAAATAATAGGAGATAGAGAGAGATAATAATAAGAGAGAGAGAGAGAGAGAGAGATTAAGCATGTATGACTTACCTGAGTCTGTTTGTCTCTCAACAGTGTTGGGCAACAGCATCTCTACTGATAGCGAAACTATAACAGTTCCTCTGCTTCAAGAACAGCACCGTTATTACCTCTCTAGTAAGAAATGTTGATAAACAATTTACTGATAGCATTGTCAGAGCAGCAACAACACGTTTCTACACGTGTGTATGTCTTCATGTGTACGAGTGTGTGTCTGTACTGAATGTGTGTGTGTATTTGTCGGGGAGAGAGAGCGGGAGAAATAGAGGATGCTTTCTGTACATAATAAAACATTATTTTGTGGCAAAAATAATTTGTCATTTTTATCTTGTTGTTCACTATATTTATTTGCTTGGTCAGTGTCTTTGTGGGTTTTGGTTCTTTTGCTGTTGTAGGCTGTAAAGACCGTTGAAATAACTGAAATCATTTAACGAAGTGATATGGGCATGTTAAGGCAGTCAAGACCTGCCTGGAACTACTTCATCCTTGCGTTTCCCTGAAAATAATTGCACACCTTAGAACGTTCGTCAACCAATCAGATTCAAGCATTCAACAGCCCCGTAATATAAGTAAGGGATAACGCACGGACAGCTGTGCATTAAATGATTGTAATGCATGACGTGGAGGCCAAGAACCACCCGACGCAAATATAATATAATAATATAGAAATTGGCACTTCAAAACCACCAAGCGGTCAGCTCACACTACATCTAGCAGTCTGAGGTCATTGAAAGTACTGGAAGTGAGAGAGTGACAAAGAGAGAGAGAGAGAGACATAGGTAACCACCTCAATAAACTGCAGTGAGGTATGGATTGAAAAGAGTTGGTAGAGCTCCTGAAAAGGGCAAGAAAACAAGCCAGGCATAAATGAGATGTAAAACAAAACAGCAAATGAGAGCTTGCTGAAAAATGTTACTCAATTAACTTAAGAATGCATCGATCCCTGTTTTTCTACAATCAATCTTCATCTCGACAATTCTCGCAACAAAGAGCAAAAGCATTTGTTTACTTCACAGAGAGAAAGACAGAGAGGTGGGAGTGGTTAGATTCTGTGTGATTTTTCTTTGCGGTTTAACCTCTTCTTGGTTGTCTTGGCAAATGTGAAGTCCAGGTTCCAGACTTCTAACGACTATCCCTAAGCAAACAAACAGTGATATACTTCCTTCTATTGCACTGGGCTCAGGTTTTTGTGGGGTATATTTATTATTGGGCCCAAAGTGAAATTTCTGGGCCTGCTGGCAGTTGGTGAAAGCCCCGGACATGGAGTTTTAAATCATATTGATACTGAAGGGATTTGTACTATACCAGAAACTCAAACTCAAATGTGAGAAAGTATTACGCATATCTCACTTGAAGGAGAGAATCTGGAGTGTAGAGACTAGGAGAAGTTTCTGGCTTCTGAAGTTTCACTCAAAGGTCTGGTTAAACTTTTGTCAGACGACAAATAAGAAAGAGTGAATTATCAAATAATGTGGTTAAACTCACAGACTTGCATGCATGCTTACACATATTCATTTGTATTGGATTTATCGTATTGTTTATTTTCACATACTTCCTCAGCAAATGATAAGATACTGAATAAGTAGTGGTTTGCTGAAGACTAGCTTTTGGCAAATTAGCTCTTATGTTAGCATTTATCCACATGAGAAAACAATGACAACAGAATGCTAAATGGTTAGACATCAAGTTGGCTCCTTTTAGAGTAATTGTGCTGAATTTTTTCAGATCTTACAGTCCTTTTTTTCTTTATGTGCATGTATTTTCTGTGATTAACATAGCAAAGGAATTTGCAACGTCAAAAAAAAGCAAACAAACACATTAAGCTCACATCAAGTCAGGTTTGGCTTTTCTTAAACATGCAAAATGTTGGAAAAAGAGAAGACAAAAGTGAAGCATTGGAGAATTTTCGAAGCTACAGGAAATAAAATGGCAAAGGAAGCATCCAGGTTTTAGCATGGTGCCTTAATGTATTCCATTCAGGGAGGAGAGAGGCCATCTACTCGCCCTGTGAACTTTATTCCCACACATTCCCTGAACTGGCTTCTGTAGCACCATATGTTATAGTTTTTTATCCAGTAATGAGATTTCATAGATTAAATATACAATATATGGCTTTTGATATAACTGGTTAGACTAAAAATGTAGACTATAAAAGACTACAATAACCCATTCACACCAAGAAAGATGACTATAACGATAACTGTATTAGCATCCACACCAATGGATGATAATGCTTTGTTTATTATAAGTACAGTTATGTAGTGTGCGACTTTAAATGCTTCAGCTCTTTAAAATTGTGTGGATTCTGACTGGCTCACAATGTTTTTATCATTCATCAGCTGGAAAAAAACAAAAAGTGATTCCAAGGATATTGCACCTCTATGTTGTTATCCTATAGCTCAGGTGTGGATTTCCTATTCTTAAAGAATTAGAATGATTATTAAAACTTTATAGTTATCATTATAGTTATCATCCGCAGTGTTAACCAGCCTTAAGAATTAAGAATTAAGCCTAAAAATTATTATGAAAGTTACATTAGTCTCTCATTAGTCTGCTCATTTTTATCCCAAGCATTTATAATCTTAAATAATTAACATTATAAATGAACACAAGAAATCTTGTTGCTCAGGTTCCAGTATGGTCATAATGTTGCCATAAAGTTTGATGAATCTCGGAAATATTACCACAGTATCAGGACTTTCCCCATTAAAGTTTGATCCAATTCAGAATGAATATTATTAGGCAGATATTAGTGGGCGTTGGTTTGTTTTTGGCGACAGTTTGGTGTACAGGAACTTCTCTCTGAATTATGACAGAAGCAGTGTGAGACAAAGCAGATCATTCACAGGTGAAGCTGAATGAGGAAAAAGAGTTGGCAGCAAGTACAAGAGACTGAAAGGATTGGCCTGACAGCTGGCTGGGGCAGATTCCTTGTGTGTCATCATTCTATCTGCAACAGAGGTTTGGAAAGGGGGCTGATTTATTGATTGAATCATTCCAGAGCTGATAATGTAAAACCATGTCAATTGACAACAATGGAGTGAAACATGTCTCCACTGCAGGTCAGAGGGACAATCTCTGTCTGTCTTTCTCTCTCTCTCTCCCTCTCCATCACCCTGTCCTGAAAAGTGTACTCAAGAGAAATGAAGCTACAGCAGCACTCCACACCGTCTCATTTAAGGATAAATTGATCAATTCAGAGCTGAGGGCAGAAACGTTAATCAATGAGAGTGCTCCTCACTAGTCCTTATCAGAGACAAACCCTAATCTTTTACTGACAATGTGTTTAATGTGAACTCTACTGAAAGTGCTACAGCTCACTGTAAATAATTATCACTGTGAATTACTGTTGAGTGAATTTTAACCTTGTCGCTTGAAGACCCTGAAGCTGACTGGATCCTTCTGGAAACGCCTTCCTGTTTTTACCTAATAATGTGGAAGTTATCATTTAACCTAAACATGTTTATTTTTACTAGTCCTTTTCCAGTTAGTTCTGGTTTTCAGTTTTACTCACACGCTCTTTCAAAGAGAGCGGCTCCACAGATATGTAAGTGCATGTTGGACTCAAACTACTTTTGAGCGCCACCTGTCGGTGTCGAACGAATTGCACGTGTCAACTGGGGTTGCTACACAAATAATAACTCAAGAAACCACTCGACAGTGAGGGAATTATGCTAGACACGAACGCGACAGACTGTGAAATATTAATTAAAAATATATACACATAAACAGATGCAAAAAGGCCCAAAATGAGAAGGCAACGGACAAGATCTAAGTAAGACAATGTTTTAATTCATAATTTGGCATATATATATATATATATATATATATATATATATATATATATATATATATATATATATATATATACATATATATATATATAATGTTCATTTTAAAACTGAAACATATTAAACATTCGTATAACATCTGCAATATGCCGTTTGTAAAAAAAAAAAATGTGCTTCCTTTTCCTTGCTGTATATTTCTGTCCAAATGTTCAGTCAGTGATGACGATGAAGACAGGAAAACTCAAAAGGCACTGAAACGGTCTCTGCTCGAGTGTTGTTGTAAAAAAGGAAAAAGAAAAGAAAAGTCACATGAAATGCACACGCTTACAGAGAAAGACAGGACTTCACTGCAAAACCAGTGAGAAAGCACACGGTGATCGTCCACCGGAATTATTCTCGTGACAGCAACAGACATTGCATAGAGATATGCACCCTTTCACATTTTTATCAATCATATTGCATAAATACAAAGCGTTTACTCTAAAAGCGTATACTGACAGGCGTTTTAAAGATCAGTACCCAAATCATGGCAAATGTTCACAATGCAATGCGCTTCATCAGGTCGAGTTTGGACGACATAGTGCATACAGTCTGCGTTATGAATGACAAATAGCCTACCACAGTACAAACCGATTCCAGTCCTATGCTTTGGCATTTGTCTATTGCCGTCCACGAAACAACCCCACCCCACCCCCTGCAAAAAAAACTCTGTACAAGGTTGGTCATAAGTGGCCGTGGGGCGACCTCGTAGAGGTTTGCTTGCTCCATGGAGAATCTAAAACCCGCCAGACATGGTGAAGAGCTCCGGGAATCCAGCTTGTTCGCAGTACCAGAGAAAGCCGCGCTGGCTCAACGTTCTCGGGACAGGCGAGCGCGCAGCTTGTCGTGGCTGTGTACTTGGCCGTAAAATGGATTTGAGTGTAAAAGGCTGAAACACCACACGAGCTGTCCTGTAGAAATGACACTTACACCCACAGCGTGTGAGTTTCACATCTGTCAAGCACTTTTCTGAGTGCACTTATATACGCTTTGGAGTTTGGAGGGCGGGTGTGCTCTGGGTCCTAATGCTTCGCTGCGTGATCTTTGCGCAAGAGCTCAGTGCACGCACTGATATCAACCTGGTCCTTTACAAATATCATTATTATTGAGTTATAAGTGAAACAGTATGCGATCATTTCATAAAATTAATCAATTTATCATAATATAATATTTCTTTCATAAATAACAGTAATAACGTTTTTATCATATACATGCATTTTATTTAACACTGCAGGCGAATTGTTCGTTAGGTTATGATATGTATTGTAGCAGCCTTTGGAGGTGGGAACTGAAGTGCATGTTTGAAATACTCAATGAATGTGGGGAAAAGAATCGTAAAGAGAGGTATGTGAGCGCAGACTAAACGGACATAGGACCAATTACAATGGCAAAACGGTTACGGACATTATATGTTACGGATGTTATATGAATGAAATACAAATTGCTGAAGTAGAAAAATCTTTCTATAACTATTATACAATTTTGTTTTGTGGCATAGAAGAGAGAAAGAACGAAAGGCTGAACAAAGAAGAAAACAGTATTGCTGTTGCCTTAAAACTCAGTCGCCTGCATTAAAATGCACCATGGTGCCTTATATGCCATATGATGAAATTGTTTTGATAAATGAATAAGGTAAGTCAAGTGATTCGGCTCCACATTAAATCTCATAAAACAAGAAAGAAAACGCCCGCCACAAGTGTTTTTTGTGCATCCAATGAAGATTTATTTTATCTTTGTGTATTTTATTTGGTGCGTTTTTTCGTTTCTTTTCCTCTGGTCGCTGCTACAAAATTGTGCCATGCATTATTTTCTAAACGCTTGAGAAAATCTTTGCGCACAACAACGAATACGACTACTCTGCCCAAACACACAGTGCAGCACACGTCTCACTTAGTGCGAGAGAAGCTGGAAAGCACACAGGAGTCTTGAGAATTGCATGCGCTAAAGCTGGAGCGCGCGTAAAGGCGCTAATCAGTGCGTGCGCAGTCTAGGAGCTCCCTCTATTGTCACAGCGAGAGCCTGGCACGTACCACAACTGAAAGAATGAGACGAGGCCATAAGAAATGTAGCTTGCAACAGACTAATTATGCATTACGTTTTTCTGTTTTAGTCTACCCTTCTTTACCATATCAGAATTAGAAATTACTATATGGAGCCATGTAGTAGCCTAACAGGTTTTGTTACATGTATGTCCTGCATACCAAAAGAAAGTAATCCTCTTATTAGGTCCAAAATGTCCAGTCATTTCTAAATAATATAACATGAAAGTTTGTGAGATGAAAAAGAAATTAAATCAAATGGCAGTGAAGGATTTTGGAGGGCAGGATAATTTAGGGTAATTTATGACGTGGGGAAAAGAATCGTAAAGAGAGGTATGTGAGCGCAGACTAAACGGACATAGGACCAATTACAATGGCAAAACGGTTACGGACATTATATGTTACGGATGTTATATGAATGAAATACAAATTGCTGAAGTAGAAAAATCTTTCTATAACTATTATACAATTTTGTTTTGTGGCATAGAAGAGAGAAAGAACGAAAGGCTGAACAAAGAAGAAAACAGTATTGCTGTTGCCTTAAAACTCAGTCGCCTGCATTAAAATGCACCATGGTGCCTTATATGCCATATGATGAAATTGTTTTGATAAATGAATAAGGTAAGTCAAGTGATTCGGCTCCACATTAAATCTCATAAAACAAGAAAGAAAACGCCCGCCACAAGTGTTTTTTGTGCATCCAATGAAGATTTATTTTATCTTTGTGTATTTTATTTGGTGCGTTTTTTCGTTTCTTTTCCTCTGGTCGCTGCTACAAAATTGTGCCATGCATTATTTTCTAAACGCTTGAGAAAATCTTTGCGCACAACAACGAATACGACTACTCTGCCAAAACACACAGTGCAGCACACGTCTCACTTAGTGCGAGAGAAGCTGGAAAGCACACAGGAGTCTTGAGAATTGCATGCGCTAAAGCTGGAGCGCGCGTAAAGGCGCTAATCAGTGCGTGCGCAGTCTAGGAGCTCCCTCTATTGTCACAGCGAGAGCCTGGCACGTACCACAACTGAAAGAATGAGACGAGGCCATAAGAAATGTAGCTTGCAACAGACTAATTATGCATTACGTTTTTCTGTTTTAGTCTACCCTTCTTTACCATATCAGAATTAGAAATTACTATATGGAGCCATGTAGTAGCCTAACAGGTTATGTTACATGTATGTCCTGCATACCAAAAGAAAGTAATCCTCTTATTAGGTCCAAAATGTCCAGTCATTTCTAAATAATATAACATGAAAGTTTGTGAGATGAAAAAGAAATTAAATCAAATGGCAGTGAAGGATTTTGGAGGGCAGGATAATTTAGGGTAATTTATGACTTTAGGCAATGCGAGACACACAAACTCATTTGTGCACATTTTGTGCTCTATTATAAGCAAGTCGTTAACATACCCATATTTTATTTGGCTTGATATGTTTCATTCGTTGGTGTTAGACTGACAATCACAATAAATTCCTAGAAGTCTAAAGTGCTAGAATTGTCTCAGACTAGACGTCCTATGGCTAAAAGTGCAAAACGTAATTGTTAACAGAGTATTAGATGTATTAGTGAAAAATTTATTTAGCTCGCGCTTCTATGAATCTTAATAATTTACTGTTTGCACTTATGTAACCACATGTAACACGTTTTAAAACTTGCCATGTCCGTAACATAAAATGAGAGGTATATACTGTTACCTTGTTTAGTATTCTTGACTGATCTCATGTTTTATCGCATGAAAACGCCCCTGACCGATAAATGCAGCCTGATTGGTTTAGTGACATGTCAATCAAACAGTGCATTTCGTCATCTCTCCCAACCCTCTGATTTGATTGGTTGCGAGAGCAGATTTCCCTACATGGTCACAAGATTTCGCAATACTCCCAACAAGCGCCGCTTTACCAAACAATAATACCTCAACCTGTGCTTGTTTTTTTTCCGTGAACAAAGAGGATATTATTTTTATCAACTTATAAGCCTCGAAGGTTTTCAAGGTAAGGTTGTCTGGGTATATTGTAAGATAGCTATTCAAACTCGGAATTGTTTTTATCAATGAAACGATGGCTTGCCGCTCACTCGATTGCAAAATACCTTAAACTCCCGGATCTGAGGCCAGCGAGAGCTTCATAACCCACGATTAAACATGATCGCGATCGACTCGTTCTTGATTCACGCAACTTGTATGTAGAAAGCTGCCTGTATGCGCTCATCGTTAGACGCCTGACGCCATGAGGCCATAAGAAATGTAGCTTGCAACAGACTAATTATGCATTACGTTTTTCTGTTTTAGTCTACCCTTCTTTACCATATCAGAATTAGAAATTACTATATGGAGCCATGTAGTAGCCTAACAGGTTTTGTTACATGTATGTCCTGCATACCAAAAGAAAGTAATCTTCTTATTAGGTCCAAAATGTCCAGTCATTTCTAAATAATATAACATGAAAGTTTGTGAGATGAAAAATAAATTAAATCAAATGGCAGTGAAGGATTTTGGAGGGCAGGATAATTTAGGGTAATTTATGACTTTAGGCAATGCGAGACACACAAACTCATTTGTGCACATTTTGTGCTCTATTATAAGCAAGTCGTTAACATAACCATATTTTATTTGGCTTGATATGTTTCATTCGTTGGTGTTAGACTGACAATCACAATAAATTCCTAGAAGTCTAAAGTGCTAGAATTGTCTCAGACTAGACGTCCTATGGCTAAAAGTGCAAAACGTAATTGTTAACAGAGTATTAGATGTATTAGTGAAAATTTTATTTAGCTCGCGCTTCTATGAATCTTAATAATTTACTGTTTGCACTTATGTAACCACATGTAACACGTTTTAAAACTTGCCATGTCCGTAACATAAAATGAGAGGTATATACTGTTACCTTGTTTAGTATTCTTGACTGATCTCATGTTTTATCGCATGAAAACGCCCCTGACCGATAAATGCAGCCTGATTGGTTTAGTGACATGTCAATCAAACAGTGCATTTCGTCATCTCTCCCAACCCTCTGATTTGATTGGTTGCGAGAGCAGATTTCCCTACATGGTCACAAGATTTCGCAATACTCCTAACAAGCGCCGCTTTACCAAACAATAATACCTCAACCTGTGCTTGTTTTTTTTTCCGTGAACAAAGAGGATATTATTTTTATTAACTTATAAGCCTCGAAGGTTTTCAAGGTAAGGTTGTCTGGGTATATTGTAAGATAGCTATTCAAACTCGGAATTGTTTTTATCAATGAAACGATGGCTTGCCGCTCACTCGATTGCAAAATACCTTCAACTCCCGGATCTGAGGCCAGCGAGAGCTTCATAACCCACGATTAAACATGATCGCGATCGACTCGTTCTTGATTCACGCAACTTGTATGTAGAAAGCTGCCTGTATGCGCTCATCGTTAGACGCCTGACGCCATGGTTAGGAATGTGGCAGCTAATTAGCCAACCTGCTAACGTTAACTTGCAGTGGATCCCGCTGGCTACGGACGCACGTAAACCTAAAGAAAACTTCTGTCGGCATTATGAGTGTTTTTACATGGTTACGCGATAGATTACAATACTGATTTACCAGATCTGCTGCCATTTTGAATGTAGTTGTTGAAAGTCAGCGGTATTCCCCTTCATTCCCACAGTTCCGTGTGTGATGTAACCAGCCTGATATGATTCAAAATAACATGCAAAACACTGGCCGGCTTTATTATGATCACTGATAAAATTTAAATTGCTTTACTATTCTGCTGTTTGTTTAAAATGTTAATTTAGCTCGACATAGTTCTGAATGACTACGGAGTTTCCCTTCTCCCGTGTAGAAAGGAGCGGGTGGGAGCGCGAGCGATGATGCAACTGCGGGCAACACTTGAGCTCGCGCTCACAGGAGAGAGAGAATTTGCCACATATGCACATTGACATGGCAGCACGGTCGGATTACAACAACATAATGCTAACGGATGAGCACAAGCGGTTGACCCGACTTTTAGGTGTTGCAGCATTTTGCTGAAATAATGCGTTTCTGCGCGGTGCATCTGTTCAGGTGGGAATTGTGTGGCATCAAATTGTACAAAATGTGATGGAGTATGATGCTGATGTGTGCAGAGTACTTTGTCTAACTTCTTTCTCTCTATCCTGTCTGGTTTTTAGGCACACGGCTACATTTTGGGGTATTCAGCTTCTCACAACACCACCTAACACCAAGTCCAGCTCTGCGAAGCCCGACAACTTAGGTCGGAGAGGGAGAGAGAAAGACAGTGGAAGTGGATCCAAATGAGCAAGCAGTTGCAACAGAAGATATCCAACACAGATCAGAACGGCGTCAGTGTTATACAGAATCAGCCACATAATAGTGCACTGAACCCGGCAGGAGCTGCAGGACTACAGCAGGTACACACATCAACAAACCTACTTACCCATGCGTTTATGACTTTTAATATTCATGACTCTGTAAAAGCATCGCACTGCAAAAGCATCGCACTGCCATTTTGCAGTGCTTAAACCATGGTGGTATGTATTCATAAAGTGCATCCAGTCATCCACTTTCTCATAGTCTTAAAGAATTTATAGATAAGATTTATAGAAGATTTGCAATCTAATTGTCAAAACTGCAGATTTGTTGTGTATTAGGTATGTTGTTGCTTGTCTTTACTATGCATGACATTATTTTAATTCTGACAGGTTCCTCAATTAGTCCCAGTGAGTCCCGGAGGTGGGGGTAAGGCCACACCACCCAGCAAGATGAAGAAGTCCATGATGGATAAAAACAGCGACGAGTACCGCCAACGGAGAGAACGCAACAACCTGGCCGTAAAGAAGAGCCGCATGCGCAGCAAGCAGAAGGCACAGGACACCCAACAGCGTGTCAATGAGCTGAAGGAGGAAAATGAGAGACTGGAGGCCAAAATCAAATTGCTTAGCAAAGAACTGAGTGTGCTCAAAGACCTGTTTCTAGAGCATGCTCACAACCTCGCAGACAATGTGCAGCCCCCTGCTTCTGGTGGAGACCCCGGAGACCTCTGCAACAACAACAACAACAACAACAGCGGCAGTAACAGTAGCCAGTGAGGGCCTGATGTTGGTTTACAGTGTGCTATGCTGTGGGCTGTGTGGGGGCTCTCTTGGCAAATCATTTTGCTTAATCGTATTATGCTTTTTTCCCCCCTCCTGTTCCCAATGTGTACTGTCTGCAGTGTTTAACTTGTGCGTCTTCAGTTTGTACACTCAAATTTGGTTTATTTTTCACTCACATCTCATGCAGAATGCTATGATCGTCATAGCAACCGCAGAAAGTCCAACCCACGCTCTGATTTGATGTGCTGGAGATAACTTTAATAACCGCTTTCCGTGTGTAAAGCAGCATGTTTCAGTGTCTTGAAACTTTGCATTGTCTTAGAGGACTATGAAAACTTCTCAATAGACAATTTTGAAATCTGGCCAAAACAGGTCACAAAGCTTTAACAGTAAATATAATAATAGTAAATGTGTTCCATCACTCAACTCTAATGTCTAAAGAAAAGATTCAGAAATTCAATTTTGTATTTCTGCTTTTTTGCCTGTCAGCTTGGTTTGATTCAAAACGTATTTGTTGACCATGTCTTATAATAGCAAATACACTGTTGTATCTATGGTAACAGACTCAAGACAGACTAAATGTATTGCATCAGACTCCAGACAGTGTCTGCATTACCAGTAGTCCTTAAATTCCTACAGTTAAGCCTTCAATTTTGACAAGCTTAATGTATAACAGCTACTCCCCTGTATTTGTAAATACTGTTGAGATAAGATTCAGAATGACTGGTACTGGTGCTGAACATTGAAAGTCATCAGTCACCTGACATGCCCTAAACCTATTAATTTATTAAATGATGTACATTTTGAGTTATACTGAAAAATACCTTATCCAAAGAAGCTCTTTTCCTGACTACATCAAATTTCGGCCATTGTGTTTCTCTGACCAGTCTCAGAGCAGTATGTGTGAATTTACATCTGCAGCAGCAGGTGTTGCTTAACGTTATTGGAGCAGCCACATGACCTTTGCCCTCATTGAGTCTCTATTAATTTATTAAATGATGTACATTTTGAGTTATATTGAAAAATACCTTATCCAAAGAAGCTCTTTTCCTGACTACATCAAATTTCGGCCATTGTGTTTCTCTGACCAGTCTCAGAGCAGTATGTGTGAATTTACATCTGCAGCAGCAGGTGTTACTTAACGTTATTGGAGCAGCCACATGACCTTTGCCCTCATTGAGTCTCAGAACTGTGTGTTCTTGGAGTCGCTGTAGATAGACTTTTGTACCTCAGGCTATATTTCATAGCCTCACCAGACAGCCTTTAAGATCTATATTCCTGTTTAGGAGGAAATAAAAATGGGGAGGATAAGAAAAGACAAGGCAATCTTGTAAGATGGCCGAAGCATCTTTAATTCTACTGTATATTTTCATTTTCTATATCTGAAGTTTTAAACATGTAAAACAAGCATGAAAGGCAATGCATGATTAGCACTATTTAAACAACTAATTCAAAGTTATGCTCTATAGAGGAACAGCGAATCTGCGACTGAGTACTTTTTGTATTGTTGTATCAGGCTGGGCTAAAATAAAGCTATTGTGTAAAAGTTCTTAAAAATGAAACTAAAGTCAATATTTGATTGGCATATTTTGCTTAAGTATGAGGGTTGCTGGGCAACTTGCTTTTTTACATAATGTATACTGGGTTTTGTGCATTGTAAATTAAAATTTTAATACAAATACATTGCTTGTGTTTGTACTAACTGTGAAGAGGGGCACAACCTAGACATTAATTTACCAAGTCAGCTGAGGTGCCTGCACTAAATCCTGCTGCAGTAAGTAGAACTACACATAATTCTAGGTAAGCTTTGTTCTAACCAAAGCTAACGGCCTCTCTCAACCAGAACTCAAGTAAAATTTCAGAACTGCCACTATAGGTTTGGGCAAAAATCACATTCCGTCTGAAGTCCTCATTACAAATAAACCATTTTATAACCGTAAATATAGAATCACAAAATCTTAACATTTAAAATGAAAGCTACTTCTCTGTTAGAGAGTATTTTATATCCCTGTTAACTGTGCTTAAATCACTGTATATTTATGGTCATGGCAAAACTCTTCTTGCAAAACCAGTCCACAACAGAAATTCACAAATTCCTGACTTAATTCTTAAAGGGACAGTTCACCCAAAAATGAAAATTACCCCATGATTTACTCACCCTCAAGATCATCCTAGGTGTATATGACATTCTTCTTTCAGACGAATACAATGAGAGTTATATTAAATAATGTTCAGGCTAATCCATGCTTTATAATGGGAGTGGATGGAAATTGCGCCCATCCATTATAAATGAAGTCCACATGGCTCCAGGGGGTTAATAAAGGCCTTCTGAAGCAAAGCAATGCGTTTGTGTAAGAAAAATATTCATATTTGCAACTTTATAAAAACGTAATCTCTAGCTTCCGCTAACTGTCGTAGGTGTGTTCATGAGAGAGTGGCATCCAGCGGATGACGTAGCACGTAGGGGTAGCATAAGCTCAGGCGAGAATATGGAAGTCTCGCGAGAAAAACCATTTTATAACCGTAAATATAGAATCACAAAATCTTAACATTTAAAATGAAAGCTACTTCTCTGTTAGAGAGTATTTTATATCCCTGTTAACTGTGCTTAAATCACTGTATATTTATGGTCATGGCAAAACTCTTCTTGCAAAACCAGTCCACAACAGAAATTCACAAATTCCTGACTTAATTCTTAAAGGGACAGTTCACCCAAAAATGAAAATTACCCCATGATTTACTCACCCTCAAGATCATCCTAGGTGTATATGACATTCTTCTTTCAGACGAATACAATGAGAGTTATATTAAATAATGTTCAGGCTAATCCATGCTTTATAATGGGAGTGGATGGAAATTGCGCCCATCCATTATAAATGAAGTCCACATGGCTCCAGGGGGTTAATAAAGGCCTTCTGAAGCAAAGCGATGCGTTTGTGTAAGAAAAATATTCATATTTGCAACTTTATAAAAAACGTAATCTCTAGCTTCCGCTAACTGTCGTAGGTGTGTTCATGAGAGAGTGGCATCCAGCGGATGACGTAGCACGTAGGCGTAGCATAAGCTCAGGTGAGAATATGCAAGTCTCGCGAGAAACAAGTTTTGTTTACAGCAAAGGAAAATCAGTGTCCTCTTGGCTTATATCTAAATCCTCCAACATATTCCTTTACAAATCCTCCTTTTGTACTTCTAATTTGTGAAAGGCGTTTTGTTTTGCTCTCTCCTCTGTGCTTCTACATTCGTCACTTCCGGGTTCGTCACCGCGTTTGCCTACGTGCTACGTCTTTCGCTGGACGCCACTCTCTCGTTGAACGTGCGTACGACACTTAGCGGAAGCTACAGATTAAGGTTTATAAAGTTGTAAATGTAGCAAATTAACCCAAAAGGGAAATGTATATAAATAATTACAATTAATTATGATTAATTACAATTATTTATATGAGCTGCCAGTAGTAACTGAGAGGTCCTTCATAGCATGCATCAACTAATCTCTTTTTCCAGCGAACATTTAGTGTAATTTCATATCAACTCTAAGAAAGGATATTTTCGTGGCCACAGAAAACAACCTTCTTACAGTAGCCTAATAATGCATTAGAGCATGTAGCAAGGATCAAAATCGTAAAGGGACATTAATTTGCAAGGCAGAATCAGAAACTCATGTAATTTGTGCATAAGAGTTTTATTAACTAAACACTAACACAAACTAGTCTAACAAACAAACAATCACTCATGGTAAAGGGCATATGAGACTTGATGGATGAAACCATCAGGAAAACCAGAGAATGAAGCTATGAAAAGAGTCAGTTAACCATCTGAGTGAAACCATCAGCGCCGTTTTAGAACGGGGTCTACAGCTTATACTAAACCTCTGTTTCGTTTAGTTAAATGTACGATACCTGCATCACCTTGGCCTTGAACAAGTGTACGGATGCAGTCTCGGATAAAAGTCTTGATGGTTTGGAGGTTCGGTGGTGTAGGAGTCATGATCACCTTCTTTCGGGTTTGAAGAGTGATGAACTCCAAAGATGTTCTGACTCGATGGTGATTGAGAGTTTCTTCCCAGTGGAAAGTGAAAAAGAGCTAAGAGAGACATCAGCTGAGATCCTAAGATCTTTGGTGAATGTAAAGTCAAGGCCAAGGCCTGGTGCAGACTTGAGAGTTGCAGAAGTGTTCTAGCTCACATCCTCATCTTCTCAGAATCTAACAGAACCGCCGACTGCGGGTCACTAATGTGAGGCGATATCTTCTATCGAGGTCACTCCTCTGGGATTTGAGTGAGCCAATGAGGAATGGTAACTTTGGAGGGAAATTTTACGACTCTTTGTCTCAGAGCATGGTATTTTGCATATGTAATTCGATTTGGGTGTTGATGCAAAAACTACTAAAGATTCTTAGAACACTAGTATATTGCCTATGTACCAACATATAATATACACTCTCGTTTAGATCATCAGAAGACGAATTCATAGATACTAAACATGGTAGGATTACATATAGGTAAGATTACATGAACGAGGGGTTCTATCATAAGCCTGCATAAAACAATATACAATACAAAAAACAATATACAAGAACAGTAACAACATACCTGAAGGATATGTGTTTTCATTCAAAGAAAGGTTTTCCTATGAATTAATTAGAGAAGAGTCCATTTTTATGGGCATTATGTTTTTCCTATGATTGAAAGATGGTGAGAGGGAGAACTCTCAACATGCCATTAAGTCGTAAAATGTATCTGATCTGGCTGAGGTGTCCTGGTTGCCATGGTAACCAGAGGCCTGGGGTCGTTCCCAGACATGTTGGCACCCAGTATGTTTATTGGGTGAGGGGTCTGTGATTATTTGTTAATCTAATGAATAA
This sequence comes from Sinocyclocheilus grahami, assembly GCF_001515645.1. Taxonomy (NCBI): domain Eukaryota; kingdom Metazoa; phylum Chordata; class Actinopteri; order Cypriniformes; family Cyprinidae; genus Sinocyclocheilus; species Sinocyclocheilus grahami. The sequence continues at coordinate 287,604 of NW_015505687.1, forward strand.
TTGATTTGTTAAATCTAATGAACAAATGTGTGTCTGATTGGTCCAAATGCTACAAAATATGGATATTTTTCTTACACAAACGCTTCTTCAGAAGGCCTTTATTAACCCCCCGGAGCCGTGTGGAATTCTTTTATAATGAATGGGTGCAATTTTCTGGACTTCAAATTTTGGGCTACCATCCACTCCCATTATGAAGTATGGATTAGCCTGGACATAATTTATATAACTCCGATTGTATCCGTCTGAAAGAAGAATGTCATATACACCTAGGATTTGCTTGAGGGTGAGTAAATCATGGGGTAATTTTCATTTCTGGGTGAACTATCCCTTTAACTAAAGCCATCACAAAATACTCTGTCAGAAAAAAAAAGTGCAAAATGGTATCTTTGCCCATTGATAGGCTGTTGTACCTCTTAAAGGCACACAATTTGCAAACATTTTTTCTGACAGTATGCCATGGTTATCAAACTAATGCCAATACCACTGCTGTAGGACATTCTGTTTTACTATACCCTTGCTGCCTTGCATGTTTGTGATGATAGACCTATTACGCAATGTTGCATAGTTAACTCAGTCAAGCACATGGTAAACTACTATTTAAAGGAAGAGCTGAACTGGATCAGAGTTGCCTCAATCCAAAACTATTTCCCAGTGGTTTCTAAGGTGCAAATGGTTGGGGTCTTCTTAAGCTTACAATGCTTTTTGGGAAACGGTAACGCAGTCCTAAAACAAAAAGAGAGAGAAAGAGGCTTCTTCTAAATATCTGAGAAGAATCACTGACATTACAGGCACAGCCGACTCAAATGAAAATTCTGTCATCATTTACTCACCTTGATGTATGACTTTCTTCAGCAGAACACAAAATATTTTAAAGAATGCTGTGGCCAAACAACATTGGACCCCATTGACTTTCATTCAACTTTCAAACTTTCATTGACTTTCAAAAAAAATAAAAAAAATAAATACAATTTCAAAATATCTCTTTTTGTGTTCCACAGGAGAAAAAATTATACAGGTTTGGAATGACACGGGTAAGTAAATTATGAAAGAATTTTCCAGATTTTTACCTTTAAGCAGTCTGTTTGAAGGCAGAGGGAACAGAACCTCATTCAAAACAACTACTGATAAAAAAAAATTAAAAAAGAAATGGTGGAGGCAAAAAGGATTGAAGAATGATGGGTAAGATGCTGGTGTGTCATTCTGCTCTTGGACTCTGGACTGTTGTATGTGCGTGCATGCGAGTACGTTCCCTGTTCAGTGAGATAAGGTGTATGACGTCTGCTGGAACACAGACACATGCAGTTTCCCAGTAGAGAGGAAGGACGTAGAACACCCCGTACTACAGCTCACACCTCTCTATGTTCTCCTTCCTCTTTTCATTTTTCTATAAACTTTTTTTCTTTTTGACATATCCTCTCTCTCTAGAGTATATTTCTTTTCTGTCTGCAGGAGATGAACAGAGTCATGGGCATTTTACAAGTTATCTTTACAGCCCTTTCAATAACTCCAGCGAAAGTACATCTTTTCCATTGCACTGCATTTCTAGACCTTAAAGATCTACATAAAGACAACAGGTTACTCTGAGTCCAGCGCAATAAAGTGGCTTTCAGGATGCTGATGCATTTGGTGACCTGATTTAAGCGGACAAGGCCGCAGACACTATGTCATTCCAGCTGGCAAATGGCTAGAGACAAGAGATAGTAAAATGCTGATTCAAAAGTGAGGTACATTTACATTGCTGAGGTTACTGTAATAATCTGCCACGGTCCATTCGTTACATAGTTAATCTGTAACTGACTGACATCAGCATAATTCAACAGGCAGCAAAGGCATCAAGGTAGAAGTGAGTATATTAACAGCTGGACTGACTCCAGTTTGGATATGCTGATAAGGTGGAGAGGCAAGTAAGCTCTCTGGGGCCCTACACAATCTCAAGGCCAAAGAACATAGATGTCAAACTACAGATGCTTGTATTTACATTTCTTAACTTGAATTATTATGCTGCTGCTGCTGCTGCTGCTGCTCCCACACCCACAATTTTTTTCAACACCATTAGCTAAAAATAAGTCTATTATATTACAGGGTGAGATAAAGCTTAGTCATGAATGAATATGGCACATAAATACTTAACGTTACCTCCCTTACAGACATCGGCATTGGGCAGCTGCGTCGCTACAGACAATAAAGTTTAAGTTATATCTCAGTAGTGAAGTGGGAACATCACTAGTTTTTAAACTCTCGTATCTTTTTAGTAGTTTTCCATTTCAAATTATTTAAATAACGGGGTAGGGATGACTGAAGTTATAATGTTACATTTCTTGGCAATTTTCCAACAAACATTTCGCATATCTGCCATTTTCTTTCGACTGTTTAGAATCTGAACTAGCAGTGTCCGATTCGCAAAGGAATCACTCCTTTGAGTTAGTACTTTACAACGACTCGGTCACAAGGATTAGTGAAGCAGAATCAATTCTTTTGAATAATTCACTCTGAATGATTCGAACAGCTCACTCACACACAAACGTTTGGCGCGGTTTCAGTGAGAACTACAAACAGTAACGGAAGCCTAAACAAAACAGGGACAGAAATGTCGCTGAATAAATGTGGTAAAAACAGCAAACCTTTAAACTAGTGCAGTTTCATGTTTAAGTCTATTAGAGATACTTAGTGCTTGATAATATGCTTCATTTTAAACTTTTTTTCTCCACATTAATTCATATATACAGTGGGTACGGAAAGTATTCAGACCCCCTTAAATTTTTCACTCTTTGTTATATTGCAGCCATTTGCTAAAATCATTTAAGTTAATTTTTTTTCCTCATTAATGTACACACAGCACCCCATATTGACAGAAAAACACAGAATTGTTCACATTTTTGCAGCTTTATTAAAAAAGAAAAACTGAAATATCACATGGTCCTAAGTATTCAGACCCTTTGCTCAGTATTTAGTAGAAGCACCCTTTTGATCTAATACAACCATGAGTCTTTTTGGGTAAGATGCAACAAGTTTTTCACACCTGGATTTGGGTATCCTCTGCCATTCCTCCTTGCAGATCCTCTCCAGTTCTGTCAGGTTGGATGGTAAACGTTGGTGGACAGCCATTTTTAGGTCTCTCCAGAGATGCTCAATTGGGTTTAAGTCAGGGCTCTGGCTGGGCCATTCAAGAACAGTCACAGAGTTGTCGTGAAGCCACTCCTTCGTTATTTTAGCTGTGTGCGTAGGGTCATTGTCTTGTTGGAAGGTAAACCTTCGGCCCAGGCTGAGGTCCTGAGCACTCTGGAGAAGGTTTTCGTCCAAGATATCCCTGTACTTGGCCGCATTCATCTTTCCCTCAATTGCAACCAGTCGTCCTGTCCCTGCAGCTGAAAAACACCCCCACAGCATGATGCTGCCACCACCATGCTTCACTGCTGGGACTGTATTGGACAGGTGATGAGAAGTGCCTGGTTTTCTCCACACATACCACTTAGAATTAAGGCCAAAAAGTTCTATCTGGGTCTCATCAGACCAGAGAATCTTATTCAGGTGTTTTTTAGCAAACTCCATGCAGGCTTTCATGTGTCTTGCACTGAGGAGAGGCTTCCGTCAGGCCACTCTGCCATAAAGCCCCGACTGGTGGAGGGCTGCAGTGATGGTTGACTTTCTACAACTTTCTCCCATCTCCCAACTGCATCTCTGGAGCTCAGCCACAGTGATCTTTGGGTTCTTCTTTACCTCTCTCACCAAGGCTCTTCCCCCCCGATAGCTCAGTTTGGCCGGACAGCCAGCTCTAGGAAGGGTTCTGGTCATCCCAAACGTCTTCCATTTAAGGAATGGAGGCCACTGTGCTCTTGGGAACCTTAAGTGCAGCAGAATTTTTTTTGTAACCTTGGCCAGATCTGTGCCTTGCCACAATTCTGTCTCTGAGCTCTTCAGACAGTTCCTTTGACCTCATGATTCTCATTTGCTCTGACATGCACTGTGAGCGGTAAGGTCTTATATAGACAGGTGTGTGGCTTTCCAAATCAAGTCCAATCAGTATAATCAAACAAAGCTGGACTCAAATGAAGGTGTAGAACCATCTCAAGGATGATCAGAAGAAATAGACAGCACCTGAGTTAAATATATGAGGGTCACAGCAAAGGGTCTGAATACTTAGGACCATGTGATATATCAGTTTTTCTTTTTTAATAAATCTGCAAAAATGTCAACAATTCTGTGTTTTTCTGTCAATATGGGGTGCTGTGTGTACATTAATGAGGAAAAAAAATTAACTTAAATGATTTTAGCAAATGGCTACAATATAACAAAGAGTGAAAATTTTAAAGGGGTCTGAATACTTTCCGTACCCACTGTATATACAAAAATGTTTAAATAAAAAAGACAAAACGCACAACAAAATTAGTAAATCTTTAAATAAAATAAAATTCAAAATATAAAAATAAAAAATAAAAATATTTTAAAAACTATAATAGTACAGTATCTCATAATAGACATGACTGAGGAAGCGTAAGTTTTCATTTCACACGCAAATGCGACTGCATTAACAGCCCAGTCATTAGCCGCATGAGAAGAGGAGGAACTGCATAATTCATGAGATTCTGATTAAAGCCCTCATCCCACTGAGGCAGCAGAGCTCCGCCCCCCTGTCGTCATGGTAGCAGAAGTGCCACAGTCATGCATTATAGATGCAGCATCAGCCACCTGACATGCTCTCATGCTGAGAGCAACTTTCTCATGCCGTATGCTGTGCATTGACACGATCGATGGGAAGACGTAGGTCGCAAATCCTGGAGCCCATCTGACACCAGCCACTTAAAAACGAATTAAAACCACTGATTTACCTTATGAAGCCATCAGGGTTTGCGATGCATATGTAAATTCACGGCGTGCCTCTGGAGATCCGATTGCATCGTTTCTAGTGTTTGCTCTACAAATTCAATCTGTGGCATTTTAATGACTAATTGATTTGAAAAACATATGCAAATAACACAATGGCATAATCACTTCTTCATTTTCTTGCGTCCTGCAGGTCCCCGAATGTCACGCTGGTGTAAATGGACAGCACCTGAGTTAAATATATGAGTGTCACAGCAAAGGGTCTGAATACTTAGGACCATGTGATATTTCAGTTTTTCTTTTTTAACAAATCTGCAAAAATGTCAACAATTCTGTGTTTTTCTGTCAATATGGGGTGCTGTGTGTACATTAATGAGGGGAAAAAATTTACTTAAATGATTTTAGCAAATGGCTGCAATATAACAAAAGAGTGAAAAATTTAAGGGGGTCTGAATACTTTCCGTACCCACTGTATATATACTATGAATTAATATATGTATATATAGGCCTAGGCCTACTTTTTCCACATAGTTTGTCTATAAGTGGGCACTTTCTCTAAATAATTGTATTATTTATATTATACTTTTGAGTAGTTGAGTAGCCCAACACTGCCAGCCAACACGTGAAATCTGTTTAGTTCATCCTCATTCAGTGCAAATCAATCCTTCAGTGCAAATCAGACGGTTATGTGTAACTTAGCTCAACTCAACATTTCCATTCTGCTCAACTGCACTCAGTCCAGCCCAACTGAACTGAACAGAACCATGATGAGTTTGGCTCAACTACACGGCACTCAACAAAGCTAAGATTAAGTAATGTTTATTCATCCTCATGGACTGTTTACATCCATCTTGCAGACTGGGATAGATTAACTTTAAGTTAGCCGTCAACCATTGAAGCACATGCCATGTGCTTAAAATCGCTCTATCACACCACAATGGCAGTTCCTAGAAGGGTTTATGAAAAAAGAAGTGGGTGTTTTAAGGTCAGAGTCAGCAGTCAGAAATGTATGGCTCAATATTTCTTTTTAAGGTATTTTTCCCTCTGAACAGTGTTGATTTCTTGAACTATGAATGAGTGCAGCTTTTAATCCCAGTAAAAAACTGCAGATGATCATGTAAAAGGGAGGCAGAGAACAAACAGGGCTGGAGCTGCACTGTTCTGATTCATGTAGTAGAGGAGTGGAATTCAGTGGGTTTACTCTAGGAATTTCAGCTATGCTGAGACTGTTTACTCTGTTGCTTCTCTCTCCATCTCCTGTTTTAATATGCTCATTAATATTAGCCACCACATCCTCCTCCCAAAAGGCTTGACTTTATCTGACACTCTGGATCACACTTTTATCTCCCTGTTTACTGCTTCACAGCATTCACCTGTCATTATACAACAAATTCATCAATCATTCTCATTACCTCACACTCTTAATCACATACCATGTCTTTAAGGTTGTTTCAGTTGCATGTTACCAAGCAGGAGCTTTTCTGTAGTTAAGGATGTTTAGTGAAAGTGATTCAACCATTAATAAAAATTAAAAAAAGCTTTTCAATATATCAGGAGATATTGTGTTTGTTGTGTGGATTGAATTTGGATTGAACATTTTATTTATCTTTGTATTGAGTTATTTGAAGGGATGACAAAAAAACAGCTTTAAATATTGTATTATTGTATGTTGTTTTCAACTAGTTGTTCTTTTTTTCTATTTATTATTTGAGTTTCAATAATAAATGCATATATAAATATTATTTTAATAATAATGTATTCAATTAATGATATCAATATTATATTATATTGTAATATAAATATATACATTTATTTCATGATAATTTAACTTTTTTATATTTGTAAAATCCAATTGATTTCTTCTGCTTCACCCATTTGTCAGATAATTGGAAATTGATACACAACCTTGTGTTTGTAGGATGGCTTGTTGGCTATTTATTTTCTGAATGCAAAAGTTCATTGGCTGGTTCTGGCTGGTTAGCAAAAGGTCATTGGCAGATGGCCCCTGTCGGACAATGTTATTGGCTGTTAGCCCGCGTGGGAGAAGGCCATTGGCTGGCCATGGTGTTTTGGTTGCCAGGTGTCTCTGGCAGAATCCTCCCCTGATAAACAAGCATATCAAATTCCTCTTCAATCTTCTGCACATCGCACAACTGCATTCAAACACAACTTAACACTTTAAAGCACCTCGTTTGACTCAGTGCTCTGGGAACTTCATTCAGCTATTCTATTCCTCAATCCTAATATTAAGACGGGGATTCCTTTGATTTGCTTGCATTGTTTGTACAAAAGCACATGTTTTGCTTTGACAGCCATTAATGACCCCATGAATATGTCACAATAATGGTCTGGTCTTTGGTATTCAGAAATGAATGACAGTGGTATCTGCATGCTAGTTGTAATGGAAAGAAGACGGCACAAGAGTAGTTATGATCATAATACAGATTTTCCTCAGCAGAGCAGGATAAAATATATTTTTCCCACAATCTGCAAATATTTACATTATGTTTCAGTTCATGTTGCACGTTTCCTAACAGATGGATGGCTGAAAGCATCCAAAACCTCCACATAAAAATGAACGATGAACCTTTTGTAAAATCACCCTTCTTTTCCTTGCAGAGCAGGCCAAGATACGTTTGTTTAAAGTAAACCTCCTCGAAGAACTTGGCGAGAAACATCCTGCAGCAGCACATCTGGAAACCATGCCCTATAGAGAGAGATTTTATTGTTTGTCTTTTAAGAATCAAAGCTCCCTAATGGTTTTCATAATTTAGCATAAAGTAAAGGATGTTAGTCTCAATAATCTCTTATTCATACAGTCTCCCCATAAAACACAGAGCTGCGGGGATGTCAGCTGTGACTGAGCACCGCACATGCGCCAAGAACATTCAGCCTCATTACGACAGGTCAGATAAGGCGAAAGAGAGAGAGAGCAGAAAAAACTTTTGCGCTTTTTCTCTTTTCCAGATTTTATGTCATCACACATGATACAGAGTTCAGATACACCATGCAGCCTTCCACATTTCCTGAGGGTGTGTGTGTGACGGAGGGAGACCTTGTGAATCTCTGTGTGAGGCTAGTATTCTCACTATGCTGCTTTTGTTTTCTTCCCATGGTTTTCCTAGTTTATGCATGACTGCAGAGTGACTGCTCTTCAGAAACACCGGACATTAAAAATGAAGTATAAACAGCCCTTATTTAAGAGAGGTCCTTCATAGCATGCTGCCAACATGCATAGATATACATACAGTCCCTGAGCTCATACATAATCATCTGTCAAGAAAACACTTTCTTTCTTGCACATACATGCGCACACACACATTCATTGATGTGAGGAAGAATATGCACACTAAGACATACACCACTGGGCCTCTCCTTCTACTGTTCTACTGCCAACAATGTAAAATGTGTGCAGGCACAGCAGAAAAGCTGGGGAATGATGGATAAATCTGATGCAAGCTACTTTCTCTTTACTTTGCTTTTTCTCTCATGCCTTTCTTCCTTTTTATCTCTCTTTTTGTCCAGGTTTTGACAACACAGAAGAAAAAAGCAGTCTAGTGTCAACAATGAACACATGAGAAAAGACAGAGAGAGAGTGAGAAAAAGGGGAATACATCTGAAATGAAAAGAAGCATGGGATCGACATTTCACATCTGCTCATCACCCCCAGGCGAGACTGGCTTTTCTCCCAAATATCGTTTTTGTGTGTGCTTGTATGAAAATGCTGCTTGCAAGTATTAGATTCTGTGTTTGAGATCACCACACAGACTTTGTGTCTAGTGGTTAAGGATCTGAGCTGCTAATTAAGTGAATTAAATTAAATGAAGCCATTCTGAATTTAAAAGGTGGTTTAAGGAGTTTTTGATGTTACGTTATAAGATCTTGCAGTCAGGATTTTAGTTCTTGGGTGCTGTAAGAGCACAATTATATAAGGGATTTATGGTACAAAAAAATGCACCTGTACTTGTCAGAAATTCATCATAAAAATACAGTGCCATGTTTCATGTATTATGGGATGAAATATTGGTGCTTGAATATTTTACAACTTATAACCGTTTATTTCATTAAGTGATGATGTTAATATACCAGTCTACTTGAACTTTCAAAAGCTGCTTTTTACCTTAACCCTTTAAAGCCTCTAATATATGTGTGTATATATATATATATACACACACAAACCCGATTCCAAAAAAGTTGGGACACTCTACAAATTGTGAATAAAAACAGAATGCAATGTGGAAGTTTCAAATTTCAATATTTTAT
>NW_015505687.1:296782-297139 GCF_001515645.1 Sinocyclocheilus grahami
TATGGTGTGTTTTTTAATGGAACAGTTTATTGCACCTTTTGGCAAGATATATATACAAAAAATACAAATATAAAAGAAAAGGTGTGGGAGTAGTAGCCCACTATTAAACAAGTGATCCAGCTTTCTCATGGTAGTTGTCCTGACTGAGTAATCTCTCACAAAATTAGGAGACAGAGTTAAATGGAGAAGCTGCAAGCAAATTATTTAACATCCAATACCTGCCAGGGAGAAATGAAAGAGAATCCTATCTGGTGAGTTCTCTGTCTGTCTGTCTGTCTCTGTCTGTCTGTCTGTCTCTCTGTGTGTGTGTGGGTGTGTGTGTGTGTGTGTGTGTGTGTGTGTGTGTGTCTGTGTGTG